>NC_053028.1:227939343-228083920 GCF_003073215.2 Triticum urartu
GCATCACCCTTTAATGAGAAAGGAAATAATTTAAGAATATAGTAATAGCGATTTTTTCCCGCGAATAGGGTGGCTATATCATTCAATTTAGTAAGATGTGCCACAACACTTTCAGATTCATAACCATAGAAAGGATTACATTCAACTAAAGTAATTAACTCAGGATCAACAGAGAATTCATAATCCTTATCAGTAACAGAGAATTCATAATTCTAGCATTCGAGGATTTTTCTTTCAGCTTAGCTAATAATTTCTTGAGATCCTCTCTATCATTGCAAGCAAAGAAGTCTCTAGAAGTTTCTTCATCCATAACATAATCCTCAGGTACAACAGGCAATTCATATCTAGGGGGAGAATCATAATCATCATTTTCAGTAATATCATCAGTTTCAGTAATTCCATTATCTCTAACCCTAGCAAGTTGTTCATCAAGAAATTCACCTAGTGGCATGGTATCATCAAGCAGAGAAGTAGTATCATCATAAGAATCATGCATAGCAGAAGTGGCATCATCAATAACATGTGACATATCAAAATCAATAGCAGGTGTAGGTGTCGCAAGTTTACTCAAAACAGAAGGAGAATCAAGTGCAGAGCTAGATGGCAGTTCCTTACCTCCCCTCGTAGTACAGGAATAGATCTTGGTTTTGTTGTCTTTCAGATTCCTCAGAGTGATCTACAGATAGTCAGATATAAATCCCAAGTGACTCAGAGAATAGAGCTATGCTCCCCGGCAACGGCGCCAGAAAAAGGTCTTGATAACCCACAAGTATAGGGGATCGCAATAGTTTTCGAGGGTAGAGTATTCAACCCAAATGTATTGATTCGACACAAGGGGATCCAAAGAATATTATCAAGTATTAGTAGTTGAGTTGTCAATTCAACCACACCTGAAAGACTTAATATCCACAACAAAGTATTTAGTAGCAAAGTAGTATGGAAGTAACGGTAACAGTAGCAAAAAGTAACATTAGCAGTTTTGTAGCAATCGTAACAGTGGCAACGGAAAAGTAAAGAAACAAAGATCAATATGTGAAAAGCTCATAGGCGATGTATCAATGATGGATAATTATGTCGGATGTCATTTGTCATGCAACGGTTATAACATAGGGTGACACAGAACTAGCTCCAATTCATCAATATAATGTAGGCATGTATTCCGAATATAGTCATACATGCTTATGGAAAAGAACTTGCAATGACATCTTTTGTCCTACCCTCCCATGGCAGCGGGGTCCTACTGGAAACTAAGGGATATTAAGGCCTCCTTTTAATAGAGTACCGGACCAAAGCATTAGCACTTAGTGAGTACATGAACTCCTCAAACTATGGTCATCATCGGGAGTGGTCCCGACTATTGTCACTCCTGGGTTACCGGATCATAACACGTAGTAGGTGACTATAACTTGCAAGATAAGATCAAGAACACAAATATATTCATGAAAACATAATAGGTTCAGATCTGAAATCATGGCAATCGGCCCCTAGTGATAAGCATTAAGCATAGCAAAGTCATAGCAACATCAATCTTAGAACATAGTGGATACTAGGGATCAAACCCTAACAAAACTAACTTGATTACATGGTAAATCTCATCCAACCCATCACGGTCCAGCAAGCCTACGGTGGAATTACTCACGCACGACGATGAGCATAATGAAATTGGTGATGGAGGATGATTGATGATGACGATGGCGACGGATTCCCCTCTTCGAAGCCCCGAACAGACTCCAGATCTGCCCTCCTGAGGAAGAACAGGGCTTGGCGGCGACTCTGTATCATAAAACGCGATGAATCCTTCTCTCTGATTTTTTTCTCCCCGAACATGAATATATGGAGTTGGAGTTGTGGTCGTTGGAGGTCCAGGGGGCCCACAAGGTCGGGTTGCGTGACCCCACCCTTGTGGCCAGGGTGTGGGCCCCTTCACTTGATTCTTTCACCAATATTTTTTATTAATTCCAAAACTAATCTCCGTGAATTTTCAGGACATTCTGAGAACTTTTTATTCTGCAAAAAAATAACACCATGGCAATTCTGCTGAAAACAACGTCAGTCCGGGTTAGTTCCATTCAAATCAGGCAAGTTATAGTCCAAAACAAGGGCAAAAGAGTTTGGAAAAGTAGATACGACGGAGACGTATCATGTATCGACATCCCTAATAAGTGACCGAAAAGTGACCCAACCCGCACCCGAACAGGTCAGCATATAGATGGGCCTCGTCTTGAGCCTCACCAAAACAAAACAATTCACTTTTATCGAAATTAATATTAATCCCTGAGAGTTGCTCGAATATTGATAAAATTAATTTCAGATTTCTTGCTTTCTTGAGGTCATAATTGAAAGTGCGTTAAGTCGACTAGAGGAGGGGTGAATAGGCGATTTTTATGAATACTTCACTGAGGAATTTCAGGGTGAGGAAATTCCTAAGAGAAGAACTACTTGCAGCAGAATAAGTACTCAGAAGTAAACATAACAGAACATGAGCATGGTCTTCATGATGAAATGAAAACAAGCACAGAGTACAGAAAGCGTAAACACAGGATAAACAGAATGAAGACAAACAGACTGAAGAAATTGAGCCGAGGAAATAGAGAAAGTCTTCAATCAAAGTCTTCAAATAGATATGAACAAGCACACAACATAGAAATGAGGAAATGAAAGGGTTGAGGAAATGGAACCAGTTAGCTCGCTGAAGACAATGATTTGGTAGACCATTTCCAACTGCTGTGACAGTTGTACGTCTGGTTAGGGCGGCTAGGTATTTAAACCTGAGGACACACAGTCTCGGACACCCAGTCCTGAACACGCAGCTCAGGACACTTAGTCCTCACCATATTCCCCTTGAGCTAAGGTCACACAGACCTCGCCCAATCACTCATGGTAAGTCTTCAGGTGACTTCCAAACCTTCACAGATTCGGTCACTCGGCGATCCACAATTTCCTCCTGGATGCTCTAGACCATGATGCCTAACCGTCTAGAAGATGCACAGTCTTCAAAGGTAACAAGCGTCGGATCCACGCAGGATCAATCTCTTCAGTGATGCTTAATCACTTTGGGTTTGAAGGTGTTTGCGTTTGGGTTTTCCTCACTGATGATTTTCGCTCAAAGTCCTCGGAGGATGGGATGCTCTCAAATGACAAGTGTCAGTTTCTCTCGGAGCAGCCAAACAGCTGGTGATTGCAGGGGGCGACTATTTATAGCCTAGAGAGCAGCCCGACATGATAAGACATAAATGCCCTTCAATGATATGACCGTTAGGTGGAAGGATATTTGGGACAGCTGGCGCGTAGCACAACAACGGTCGGAAATTTGACTATCAAATTCCTCAGGGCTATCATGTTCCTCACTTGTAGGCAATCCGCACTAGCAAATTCCTAACTCCTCAGTCAGAACAAATTCCTCAGAGACCAGGAGAACTTCATCTCTGTCACTGAAGAAGTTGACTGAACTGCATGAGATTTCCAATGGCTTCACTCAAAGGGATTGGTAGGTATAGGATTTTGAGTTGAGCATCACTTGGAAATTTTTCCTTAGTATTTCCTCGACCCCCTTTAACAGTACGGTGTTTCCTATGACTCAAGAAAGAGAAAAAGAAACTACGAAAACAAAAGTCTTCACGCTTCATGTTCCTCGAATGAATACCAAGTCTTCAAGATCACACCAATTTCTTCACTTTCAAAGTCTCCAGAAAGTCTTCAGTAATCCAAAGTCTTCAGTCGAAGAACTTCATTTTTAGGGGTCGACTTTCTCTATAAATATCAAACTCCTCATAGACTTATAGACCTGTGTATACTCACAAATGCATCGGTCCCTTAACCTATAAGTCTTCAATACACCAAAATCACAAGGGGCACTAGATGCACTTACAATAATCCATGAAGAGAATCGTATCCTCTGCATATTGAAGGATACACAGGCCACCATCAAATAGATGGTTCACTATCCCAACAACTTGTCCATCAACCTTGGCACGCTCAATCATGACCGCTAACATATGCGCCACTATACTGAATAGCATGGCCAATATTGGGTCAGCTTGTCGCAATCCTTTCTTTGTTTGAAAATAGTTGCCAATGTCATCATGAAATTTAATAGCAACACTACCTCCAGTCATGAAAAAATCCTTTCAATCTGAGAGGCATCCTTCTGTTCACAAGGTAGGAAAATCATTGGAATAGGAAAACCATAGGAAATGAGATGACATGTATCTCAAATCCTATGAATAGGAATATGAGAGGAGATGTCATACAATTCACATCATAGGTTTCTTTATTAAGTCTAGCTAATGTTTATTTTCTTATGAAATACCGAGGATAGGAAAATTTCCCCCATAGAAATAGGATTATATTCCTACAAATCAAAGGGCTCTAAAAAATTCCTATAGAAATCTTATCCTATGGAATAACTACAAAATTCATTCAACCCTCTCCGAACCCATCAGCGTCATGAAAGTGCAACTATCCCTGGGTGGTTTTGGTAATTACTAACAACATATAGCTCATTGGACTAATGCTCTTTCAAGATGATTATTTCAGAAAGTTCAATGATTGGCATGGCATGGACTAGGAATGTGGACCCCTCAAATGCTAAGGACACATATTGGCAAAAAGCTCAAGACTCTACATTTTCATTTTAGTGATCCAAGATCACATTGAGTCCATAAGAAAAGCCAATACTATTAAAAGGGGATGAGGTGTTGCTTAATGGCTTGCTTGCTCAAAATGCTTAGTGATATGCTCCAAAAGCCCTCAACCACTTTCTCATATCCACATATGTCCCAAACCAAAAGTCAAACTCGTCCCCACCGATTTGATCTATCCGGAGCCACTGAGTTCATTTGACATAGCCATAGCCAGAAACCCTAATCAGTTCGATCTCACTGATAGGGATCTCAGTCTTACCGAGATGGGATTGCAAACTTTCAGTTTCCCTTCGTAACTTTTTGGTCTAACCGATATGAGCGATCGGTCCCACCGAGTTCGCAATGCAAACTCTCTGTTTCCTTTTCGTAACATTTTGGTCTCACCGAAATGAGCGGTTGGTCCCACCGAGTTTGCCTGACCACCTCTCGGTTTGCCTATTACAGAAATTGGTTCCACCGAGTTCATGTGATCGGTCTCACCGAGATTGCATTATGCCCTAACCCTAATGAAATCGGTCCCACCGAAAAGCCTAATGTTCACATTTTGAACTGAATCGGTCTGACCAAGTTTGTGTATTCGGTCTCACCGAGTTTGGTAAATTGTGTGTAACGGTTAGATTTTGTGTGGAGGCTATGTATACCCCTCCACCCATCCTCCATTCATGGGGAGAGCCATCATAACGTGCCTACACTTCCAACATACA
The DNA here is from genome assembly GCF_003073215.2 of Triticum urartu. Lineage (NCBI taxonomy): Eukaryota > Viridiplantae > Streptophyta > Magnoliopsida > Poales > Poaceae > Triticum > Triticum urartu. The sequence continues at coordinate 227,944,691 of NC_053028.1, forward strand.
TTTTCTGAGAGAGAACCACCTACTCATGTGTTGAGACCGAGATATTCCATTCCAACCACAAGAATCTTGATCTCTAGCCTTCCCCAAGTTGCTTTCCACTCAAATCAACTTTCCACCAAATCCAAATCTGTGTGAGATAGTTGAGTGTTGGGGAGACTATCATTTGAAGCACAAGAGCAAGGAGTTCATCATCAACACACCATCTATTACCTTTTGGAGAGTGGTGTCTCCTAGATTGGTTAGGTGTCACTTGGGAGCCTCCATCAAGACTGTGGAGTTGAACCAAGGAGTTTGTAAGGGTAAGGAGATTTCCTACTTCGTGAAGATCTACCCAAGTGAGGCAAGTCCTTCGTGGGCGATGGCCATGGTGGGATAGGCAAGGTTGCTTCTTCGTGGACCCTTCGTAGGTAGAGCCCTTCGTGGACTCGCAACCGTTACCCTTCGTGGGTTGAAGTCTCCATCAACATGGATGTACAAGAGCACCACCTATCAGAACCTGATACGTCTCCAACGTATCTATAATTTTTGATTGCTCCATGCTATATTATCTACTGTTTTGGACATTATTGAGCTTTATTATCCACTTTTATATTATTTTTGGGACTAACCTATTAACCGGAGGCCCAGCCCAGAATTGCTGTTTTTTTGCCTATTTTAGGGTTTTGAAGAAAAGGAATATCAAACGGAGTCCAAACGGAATGAAACCTTCGGGAACGTGATTTTCTCACCGAACATGATCCAGGAGACTTGGACCCTACGTCAAGAAACAAAGGAGGAGGCCACGAGGTAGGGGGGCGCGCCTACCCCCCCAGGCGCGCCCTCCACCCTCGTGGGCCCCCTGTTGCTCCACCGACATACTCCTTCCTCCTATATATACCTACGTACCCCCAAACGATCAGATACGGAGCCAAAACCCTAATTCCACCGCCGTAACTTCCTATATCCACGAGATCCCATCTTGGGGCCTGTTCCGGAGCTCCATCGGAGCGGGCATCCATCACGGAGGGTTTCTACATCAACACCATAGCCTCTCCGATGAAGTATGAGTAGTTTACCTCAGACCTTCAGGTCCATAGTTATTAGCTAGATGGCTTCTTCTCTCTTTTTGGATCTCAATACAATGTTCTCCCCCTCTCTTGTGGAGATCTATTCGATGTAATTTTCTTTTTGCGGTGTGTTTGTTGAGATCGATGAACTGTGGGTTTATGATCAAGATAATCTATGAACAATATTTGAATCTTCTCTGAATTCTTTTATGTATGATTGGTTATCTTTGCAAGTCTCTTTGAATTATCAGTTTGGTTTGGCCTACTAGATTGATCTTTCTTGCAATGGGAGAAGTGCTTAGCTTTGGGTTCAATCTTGCGGTGTCCTTTCCCAGTGACAGTAGGGGCAGCAAGGCACGTATTGTATTGTTTCCATCGAGGATAACAAGATGTTTTTTTATCATATTGCATGAATTTATCCCTCTACATCATGTCATCTTGCTTAAGGCATTACTCTGTTTTCATGAACTTAATACTCTAGATGCATGCTGGATAGCGGTCGATGAGTGGAGTAATAGTAGTAGATGCAGACAGGAGTCGGTCTACTTGTCTCGGACGTGATGCCTATATACATCATCATACCTATATATTCTCATAACTATGCTCAATTCTGTCAATTGCTCAACAGTAATTCGTTCACCCACCGTAAAATACTTATGCTCTTGAGAGAAGCCACTAGTGAAACCTATGGCCTCCGGGTCTATCTTCATCATATTAATCTTCCAATGCTTAGTTATTTCCTTTGCTTTTTTACTTTGCCTTTATTTTACTTTAAATCTTTACCACAAAAATACCAAAAATATTATCTTATCATATCTATCAGATCTCACTCTCGTAAGTGACCATGAAGGGATTCACAACCCCTTATCGCATTGGTTGCGAGGAGTTATTTTTTTTGTGCAGGTACTAGGGACGCGCACGCAACCTCCTACTGGATTGATACCTTGGTTCTCAAAAACTGAGGGAAATACTTACGCTACTTTCCTGCATCATCCTTTCCTCTTCAAGGAAATCCAACACAGTGCTCAAGAGGTAGCAAGAAGAATTTCTGGCGCCGTTGCCGGGGAGGTTCGCGCAAGTCAAGATTTGACTCCCGACAACGAGCCATTTCTGGCGCCGTTGCCGGGGAGTGTACGCAAAAGTCAACATACCAAGTACCCATCACAACCCTTATCTCCCGCATTACATTATTTTTTGCCATTTGCCTCTCGTTTTCCTCTCCCCCACTTCACCCTTGCCATTTTATTCGCCCTCTCTCTCTATCCCCCCTTTCTTTTCCGTTTGCTTGTCGTTATGGCGAGTCCTCTATCTTCTCCGTTGTCTCCCGAGAATGAAGTTCTAAATTTTAAACAAAGGGAGGGAGAAAATCTAAAAGACGCTTGGTATAGAATTTGCAATGCTCAAAATAGATCTACGAGGAAGCAATCTACTTCTGTTCTTCTTTGCAATTTTTATGTAGGCGTTGCTCCTTGGTACTGATATGTCCTTGATACCACTACCGGAGGGAATTTCTTGGGTAGCCGCACTTCTGATTCTTATAATGCTATGATAGATTTATTTGGCTCACCACCTCTTTTGGTTAATGGAACTGTATTAACTTTGGAGCATGTAATGTAAAGGCTCGAAATTATTGAAAATAAGGTTGCTACCGTAGAGTCAATTGAAAATTTGGATAAAAAGATCCACAACCGAATCTCTCAATATGGATCTAAAGTAGGAGTCACTTTGAAAAATATTAAAGAGAAGGAACCCATAGTTAATGAGAAAATAAATCATGATTCTTAAGGAAATATGCCCTAGAGGCAATAATAAATTTATTATTTATTTCCTTATATCATGATAAATGTTTATTATTCATGCTAGAATTGTATTAACCGGAAACATAATACTTGTGTGAATACATAGACAAACAGAGTGTCACTAGTATGCCTCTACTTGACTAGCTCGTTGATAAAGATGGATCACATCATTAGGAGAATGATGTGATTGACTTGACCCATTCCGTTAGCTTAGCACTTGATCGTTTAGTTTGTTGCTATTGCTTTCTTCATAACTTATACGTGTTCCTATGACTATGAGATTATGCAACTCCCATTTATCGGAGGAACACTTTGTGTGCCACGTCACAACGTAACTGGGTGATTATAAAGGAGCTCTACAGGTGTCTCCAAAGGTACATGTTGGGTTGGCGTATTTCGAGATTAGGATTTGTCACTCCAATTGTCGGAGAGGTATCTCTGGGCCCACTCGGTAATGCACATCACTCTAAGCCTTGCAAGCGTTGCAAACTAATGAGTTAGTTGCAGGATGATGTATTACGAAACGAGTAAAGAGACTTGCCGGTAATGAGATTGAACTAGTATTGAGATACCGACGATCGAATCTCGGGCAAGTAACATACCGATGACAAAGGGAACAACGTATGTTGTTATGCGGTCTGACCGATAAAGATCTTCGTAGAATATGTAGGAGCCAATATGGGCATCCAGGTCCCACTATTGGTTATTGACCAGAGAGGTGTCTCGGTCATGTCTACATAGTTCTCGAACCCATAGGGTCCGCACGCTTAACGTTCGTTGACGATATAGTACTATATGAGTTATGTATGTCGGTGACCGAATGTTGTTCGGAGTCCGAGATGGGATCGCGGACATGACGAGGAACTGCGGAATGGTCCGGAGATAAAGTTTGATATATGGGATAATAGTGTTTGGTCACCGTAAGGGTTATGGAATTCACCGAAAGGGGTTCCGGATGTTTCCCGAAATGTTTGGGTACGAGAACACTTTATTTGGGCCAAAGGGGAAAGGCCACAAGGTTTTTGGAAAGCGCAAAAGGAAGTTTTGCGGAGTCCAGGGGCCAGACGCCAGGGTCCCTGGTGTCTGGGCCCAGACGTCGGGAACCCTGGCGTCTGGCCCTGGAGTCCGAGAAGGACTCTTGCCTTTCGGGTGAAACCGACTTTGTGGAGGCTTTTACTCCAAGTTTCGACCCCAAGGCTCAACATATAAATAGAGGGGTAGGTCTAGCACCCAAGACAGATTAAGAAACACCAAGCCATGTGCCGGCAACCCCGTCCCCTCTAGTTTGTCCTCCGTCATAGTTTTCGTAGTGCTTAGGCGAAGCCCTGCGGAGATTGTTCTTCACCAACACCGTCACCACGCCGTCGTGCTGCCGGAACTCATCTACTACTTTGCCCCTCTTGCTGGAGCGAGAAGGTGAGGATGTCACCGAGCCGAACGTGTGCAGAACTCGGAGGTGCCGTGCTTTCGGTACTTGGATCGGTCGGATCATGAAGACATACGACTCCATCAACCGCGTTGATACAACGCTTCCGCGAACGGTCTACAAGGGTATGTAGACAACACTCTCCCCTCTCGTTGCTATGCATCACCATGATCCTGCGTGTGCGTAGGATTTTTTTTGAAATTAGTACATTCCTCAACAGTGGCATCTGAGCCAGGTTTTATGCATAGATGTCATATGCGTGAGTAGAACACAAGTGAGTTGTGGGCGATATAAGTCATACTGCTTACCAGCATGTCATACTTTGGTTCAGCGGTATTGTTGGATGAAGCGGCCCGGACCGACATTACGCGTACGCTTACGCGAGACTGGTTCTACCGACGTGCTTTGCACACAAGTGGCTGGCGGGTGTCAGTTTCTCCAACTTTAGTTGAACCGAGTGTGGCTACGCCCGGTCCTTGTGAAGGTTAAAACAGCACCAACTTGACGAACTATCATTGTGGTTTTGATGCGTAGGTAAGAACGGTTCTTGCTAAGCCCGGTAGCAGCCACGTAAAACTTGCAACAACAAAGTAGAGGACGTCTAACTTGTTTTTACAGGGCATGTTGTGATGTGATATGGTCAAGACATGATGCTAAATTTTATTGTATGATATGACCATGTTTTGTAACCGAGTTATGGGCAACTGGCAGGAGCCATATGGTTGTCGCTTTATTGTATGCAATGCAATCGCCCTGTAATGCTTTACTTTATCACTAAGTGGTAACGATAGTTGTAGAAGCATAAGATTGGCGAGTTGACAAGGATGCTATGATGGAGATCAAGGTGTCGCGCCGGTGACGATGGTGATCATGACGGTGCTTCGGAGATGGAGATCACAAGCACGAGATGATGATGACCATATCATATCACTTATATTGATTGCATGTGATGTTTATCTTTTATGCATCTTATATTGCTTTGATTGTCACAGTAGTTGTAGCGACCAGACCTCAAACGGTCCAATCTATGTGCTCCAGTGTCATCCCTGGATCAGTAATGCTGACACCACACAGTACTTGAAGGATTTATAACAGAGTAGCAATCACACACTTATTACATCGAGTGTCTCAAAAGAGAACTTATTACAATAAATATGGCTTAAGGCCATATAATAACGATAACAGCGGAAGGCTTGGAAGATAAGTGAGTCCATCAACTCCAACGGCATCACTGAGTATAGAACCACGACCTAAAAGCACCTTACTTGTCGTCCGAAAAGTCTGCAACATGAACGTTGCAGCCCGAAACGGGTCAGCACATGGAATATGTTGGCAATGTAACACATAGAGAGCAATGAAGGAATAAGACTATACTACATGCATATTTGGCTGGTGGAAAGCTCTATGGTTACAGTTTTGCGTAAAGCCAATTTTTCCCTACTGCAAAGGAATAAATTTTATTTAACTATCATAGTGGTTGTTAAACATTGAGAGTGTAGACACCATCTCAATCCCAATTAAACATCATCATTAAAAATCCAACAAATTAATTAGAGTAACATGATGAGATTCACATGATAATCCAAGTACTAGATACTCAAGATGTCCATAACCGGGGACACGGCTAACCATGATTAGTTTATACACTCTGCAGAGGTTTGCGCACTTTTCCCCACAAGACCTGGTCTCCTCCGTTGGGATTCTCGCACTTCATGGTGTTTGAGAAACGGATGACCGAGACATAGTCTTTCAGAAGCGCTAGCACCTTACGATCGGGTAGACTGTTACACCTACTTTCCCCTACATCTACTAGTCTACCACTGTAAGAGTTCGCACAACTTAGTCAACTATGCTAGAGCCCATAGTAGCTTGTGGCTGCACACGGAAGTTTCTAGTATGAATAATCTCATGATCCCTTTAAGCCTGGGTGGTGGTCCAAAAGAAAAACAAGCAATCGCTGGAATACCCAGGTGCCTCAATCCACCCAGATGTGTATTTAAGTTGCCACCTTAGATAAACCATTAATTTAACAAACTCACATCTGTCATGGATACACTCACCCAATCCACGTCTACTAGCATAGCATGGCATAATAAGCAAACGTAGAAGTAACTCCCAAAGGTTTGATAATAAAACAGGTGATAGGTACTACCTCATCTACTTCCCATACCCACAATTTAATTAGATCCTAATCATGCAAGGTGTGAGGGTTGATCTAAATGCAATAAAAACTGGGTAGTAGGAGGTATGATCAAAGTGTTACTTGCCTTGCTGATGATCCGCAAAACCTAGCGATTCGAAGTAGCAAGCGGCGCACTCCGGGTACTCTATTGCAATCAAACAAGCATACAATAAATACTCAACTAATGCACAGGTAAAACACAAATAAGGGATCTAACCAGAAAGTTCAACTTAAGAACTCCGGTTGGCAAAAAGAATCAAATCGAACGAAGCAACGAAAGACAAACGGCAAAAGAAACAAGCTTCGTTTACTATTCTGGATCTAGGTCAAATTTTACAGAGGCAAAAACTTGTTTGAGTTGGTTAAACGGAAAGAGGGTTTCGAGATGAAACTCCACGCGCTTGAATCGCCTGATTCCGATAAACGAGCGAAAAGTTATACTAGAACGAAAATCGGATCAGAAATCGCGATCAGAAAAATCGCAGATTTAATCCGAGAAAAAGAAAAATGACGAACAGATTAACGAACGAACGTTTGTTATCTAGATCTAAATGATGAACGCGTTCGTCAAAACGAACGAACGAGCGAATGCTCGCTAATTAACTAAACCGAGAAAAGAAAAACTGATCTATCTAAAAAACCGAAAAAACCGGTGAAAACCAACGGTTTTCTAAAAAAACCGGCAGCGAGTCAACCTCGTCGGCGGCGAGCTCCGGCGGCGGCGGGGCGGCGGCAGCGGCAGCTGGGCGCGGCGCGGCTAGGGTTTGGGCGGGCGGCGCGGCTTGGGCTGGGGCGGCCCGTGGTCGCGCTATATAAAGCCCCGGCCAGGCGGAGTCCTGGCCGGACACAGCCCAAGGTATGTTCGGACTTTTTTTTAAATAATTACGCTCCGAAGAAAAAACAAAAGGAATACTAAACGGACTCCAAAAATCCCGAAATAAATTTTCCCCGGCTTCTAAAATCAAGTCGCAGAGGATGAACATTTATTTGGGGGCCTAAATGCAATTTTGAAAAACGCGCATTTTTCCTAAATTCAAATAAAATAGCAAATAAAACCGAAATAAAATATTATTTGATTTTTTTATTAAATCCTCAATATTTCTTTATTTTGGGAAAGTCATTTTATTCCCTCTCTCATATTTTGACAATAGAAATAATTGAAGATAAAATAAATAAAATCAAATGATCCTATTTTCAAAATTTGAGAAAAGTCAAATATGAAAATAATGAAATCCCCAACTCTCTCCGAAGGTCCTTGAGTTGCGTAGAATTTTCTAGGATCAACCAAAATGCAATAAAATATGATATGCAATGATGATCTAGTGTATAACATTCCAAATTGAAAATGTGGGATGTTACAAACCTACCCCCCTTAAGATGAATCTCGCCCTCGAGATTCAGGTTGGCTAGAAAATAGGTGAGGGTGGTCCTTCAGCAATTTTTCCTCTCGTTCCCAGGTGGCTTCATCTTTCGTGTGGTGGCTCCACTGAACTTTGCAAAACTTGATAACCTTGCTGCGGGTGACTCGGCTGGCATACTCAAGAATCTTGACCGGTTTCTCCTCATAGGTCAAATCACTGTCCAACTGAATCGCTTCTAGCGGCACCGTATCTCTCAGTGGTATATCAGCCATCTCTGCATGGCACCTCTTCAACTGGGAAACATGGAACACATCGTGAACTCCTGACAATCCTTCGGGCAATTCCAACTTATAGGCTACTTCTCCCATACGCTCCAAAACCTTGTATGGTCCTACAAAATGTGGCGCTAACTTTCCTTTAACTCCAAAGTTCTTAACTCCTCGAAGTGGAGATACTCGAAGATAAACTCGGTCTCCGACTTCGTAAACTATCTCCTTGCGTTTTGAATCTGCGTAGCTCTTCTGCCTGGATTGGGCTACCTTGAGCCTATCGCGAATCAATTTTACTTTCTGTTCAGACTCCTTAATCAGATCCGATCCAAACAACTGACGGTCTCCAACTTCATCCCACGACAATGGGGTCCTGCACCTCCTTCCGTACAAGGCTTCGAAAGAGGCCATCTTCAAACTGGATTGATAACTGTTGTTGTAAGAGAACTCTACGTGTGGCAAATTCTCGTCCCAACTAGATCTGTAATCTAGCGCACAAGCTCTTAGCATATCCTCCAAAATCTGATTGACTCTCTCGGTCTGTCCATCTGTCCATGGATGGAAAGCTGTACTGAACTCTAGCCTAGTACCCAGAGTTTCATGCAACTGATTCCAGAAATTTGAGGTAAACTGGGTTCCTCTATCTGATACAATGCTCCTTGGAACTCCATGCAGACATACGATCCTGGTCATGTATATCTTTGCCAACTTGGCACTAGTGTAGGTAGTCTTCACTGGAATGAAATGAGCTACCTTTGTCAAACGATCGACTACAACCCATATCGAGTCATAGCCTGAACGTGTTCTGGGCAATCCTGTGATAAAATCCATGTCTAACTTATCCCACTTCCATTCGGGTATTGGCAATGGCTGTAGCAATCCTGCTGGCTTCTGATGCTCTGCCTTTACTCTCTGACATACATCACAAACGTCTACATACTCCGCAATATCCTTCTTCATTCCGGTCCACCAGAAAGTATCCTTCAAATCCAAATACATCTTGGTATTTCCTGGGTGAATCGAATATGGTGAATCATGGGCCTCTTGCAGAATCAACTTCCCGATCTCCGAATCATTAGGCACATAAACACAGTCTTCAAACCATAAGGTATCGTGCTCATCCTCACGAAATCCTTTAGCTTTTCCTTTGCTCATTTTTTCCTTAATAGAAACAATCTCTTTGTCAGTCCTTTGAGCTTCTCTGATCTTATCCATAAAAGTAGACTGAATCTCCAATGCTGCTACATAGCCTCTCGGGACTATCTCCAAACATAGCTCACGAAGATTTTTGGCTAACTCCCTTGGTAAATCTCCCGTCATTAGGGCGTTGACATGACTCTTACGGCTCAGCGCATCGGCTACTACGTTAGCCTTTCCGGGGTGATAATGTGATCTCATATCATAATCCTTGATGAGCTCCAACCATCTCCTTTCCCTAAGATTCAACTCCTTCTGCGTGAAAATGTACTTCAAACTCTTGTGATCCGTGTACACCTCACAATGGTTTCCAATGATAAAATGTTTCCAATGATAAAATGTCTCCAAGTCTTCAATGCATGCACTACGGCTGCTAACTCCAAATCATGCATGGCATAATTTAACTCATGAGGCTTAAGCTGTCGTGAGGCATATGAAACAACTCTTCCTTCCTGCATAAGCACTGCTCCAAGTCCTCGACGTGAAGCGTCGCAATACACCTCATAATCCTTGGTCTGATCTGGCAAAATCAACACTGGTGATGTAACCAAACGTTTCTTCAACTCCTGGAAATTGGCATCACATTCCTCGGTCCATATGAACTTGGTATCCTTCTTCAACAACTCCGTCATAGGCTTTGCAATCTTCGAGAAATTTTCAATGAATCTCCGGTAGTATCATGTAAGTCCAAGAAAACTCCGGATCTCTTCAACGGTTGTTGTCGCTTCCCAATTTGTTACAATGTCAACCTTAGTGGGATCTATGGCTATACCTTCTCTGGATATAACGTGTCCGAGAAATCCAACTTCCTTCAACCAAAACTCACATTTGCTAAACTTGGCGTATAACTGATGTTCTCTGAGCTTACCAAGTACCAAACGCAAATGCTCCTTATGCTCCTCTTCATTTTTCAAGTAAACCAGAATATCATCGATGAACACTATGACGAACTTATCCAAAAACTCCATAAATACTTTGTTCATCATGTTCATAAAATATGTAGGTGCGTTAGTCAGACCAAATGACATAACCGTATACTCGTACAACCCATACCTGGTGGTAAAAGCCGTCTTAGGTATATCATGTTCTCGAATCTTCAACTGATGGTATCCTGATCACAGGTCGATCTTGGAAAATACCTTAGCTCCTTGCAATCGATCAAACAGATCATTGATCATTAGTAGTGGGTACTTGTTCTTGATGGTTACTTCATTCAATCCTCGATAATCAACAACCATCCTTAATGATCCATCCTTCTTCTCCACTAGAAGTACTGGTGATCCCCAAGGCAAAGAACTTGGGCGAATGTAACCTTTATCCAGTAACTCCTTAATCTGCTTTTTAATCTCTTCCAAATCCTTTGCGGGCATCCTATATGGTCTCTTAGATATTGGACCTGTGCCTGGTAAAAGCTCAATCAAAAACTCAATATCTCATCTGATGGCATGCCTGGCAACTCTTCTGGAAATACATCAGGAAAATCCTTCACTACTGGTACTTCCTCCTGCACAACTCCTGTTAACGAATTCACTTGAGTCCTTTTAGGCACATGCCGGGATACATACTTGACCCTTCTTCCTTCTGGGGTGGTAAGAAAAATTGACTTACTGGCGCAATCGATGTCTCATCCATACATCGACAGCCAATCCATACCCAGAATTACATCCAAACCTTGTGATTCCAAAATGATCAAATCCGAGGGAAACACATGCCTACCTATACTCAATGGCACTTGAAAACATCCCTTACTACCCATATACTCCGCTCCTAGTGAGCTTACTAACATAGGTGTTCTAAGAACTTTGGTGGACAGGTTATACTTATCCACAAATCCCCTTGATATGTATGAATGCAATGCACCAGTATCGAAAAGAACGAGTGCAGTAAATGACTTAACCAAAAACTTACCGATTACTGCATCCGGCTGCTCTTCAACCTCCTCCACGTTAACGTGGTTCACCTGTCCCCTATTGAAAGGGTTCGGCTTCTTCCCAGAGCTTCCATTGCCATTTCCATTCTGTGATTCAGGTCATTCATTGGCATAATGTTCGGTCTTCTGGCACTTAAAGCAAGTGACTTGGCTCAGGTCTCTCTTGGTTGGGGTTGATGGGTTGGTACGGTTCTGGCCGTTGCTTCCTCCATTCCCATTACCATTCTTGGTGCCATTATGATTGTGCGAGCTACCTCCCCCATGGGTATGCTGAAAATGTCCTCCCGGTCTAGGGGTAAAACGTGGCTTCTGCTGAGCTCCTGAATTGTACTTTCCTTGTCCATACTTCCTCTTGCGATTCTCAATCTGCTGATGCTTCCCTTCAATCATGAGAGCATGATCTACCAACTCCTGGTAGTTGTTGAAGGTTGCTACCATCAACTGCATGCTCAACTCATCATTCAGTCCTTACAGAAACTTCTCCTGCTTAGCTGCGTCCATAGCAACGTCATCTGGAGCATAACGTGCTAGCTTACTAAAGTCCTCCACATACTGGCCAACTGTCCGTCCTCCTTGGCGCAAGTTGCGAAACTCTCGCTTCTTCATGGCCATAGCTCCTGCTGAAACATGGGCAGTACGGAAAGCCTGCTGGAACTGGTCCCATGTGACAGTGTCGATAGGGAAAGTGGCGGTGAAATTCTCCCACCATGATGCTGCGGGTCCTTCAAGCCGATGTGCGGCAAACTTCACCTTTTCCGCATCTGTGCATCCTGCTGTGGTCAACTCCCTTGCTGTCTTGCGGAGCCAATCATCTGCTACTATCGGCTCGGTGCTACTGGAAAACACCGACGGATTCAGCCTAAGAAAACGGGCTAAGTGATCAACAGGTGGTGGTGGTGGTGGGTTGTTGTTGTTCCCCTGATTCTGATTCTGGACTAGCAACTGCATCAATGTGTTCTGCTGCTGGATCAACTGAGTGAGCTCCGGTGGGAAGGTAAATCCGGGGTCACGTCTCGGAGGCATCTGATGGTTTTAGAAAAGATGAGATTTAAGAATAGAGAGGGGTCTAGAGAGAAAACACTACCCATATGCACATGAGGCAAAAGCAAACAATTCACTTCATTCAATCAAATAAGGGCATACAATCGATCTAACTATCGCAAAAGTGCTCGGACTACAATATTTACATGGTGGACTACTACTACTGGTGGGGTGGTCTACTAGAAATATTCTTCGGTTGCAGACTCCATGATATCTGCTCCAGCTTCATCAACATAGTCATCATCGCTATCATCTAGATCCGAGTTGGTGTCGTCGATGATGATGTAGTCTTCCGGGAGAATCTCCTTGGGTTCTTCGTCTTCTTCTACTGGTGTAGGGCCTCCCATAAATATTCCGATCTTCTTGATCAGATCGTCATTCTTCTCCACTAATACTTCGATTTCCTCTTCATAATCTTCATGTGTAGCCTTGAGTTCTTCCTCCAGTTCCTTGATTCTAGTCCTTGCCTTCTTCAGATCTATCATGTCGGCGCACATCTGGTTCTCCTGACGTCGAATGTGCTGGTTTAATTCCTGGATAAAAGCTGCAATTGATCTATCCTTCCTGGTGCTGATCATCTCCCAGTGCTCATCTCGGCGCCTATAAATCTGGTAGATAGTATCCTTGAGATCATTGCGGTAAACTTCTCCAATGCGTCCCATGGCGATGTGAGCTGCCATGCTCTTTCCTAGACTCCAGGTTGGTGCATCAAAGGAAAACTCTATGGGCTCAGTGACTGGCATGAACGTCCTTCCTGAAACTTGAACTTGAATCATCCAACGCTCTTCTTCAGGTAAAGTGGCGTTGTAAGTCCCGGTGAAGCTTGGTACTCCTATGTTTAGATATCTAGTGACTTCCTTCAAGTGACGTCCAAAGGGTGTATCTTCATCCGGTTGTGTGAACTTGTTCCTTGCATCCGCCATCCTAAAAGAGTAGAAAAGATGAGGAGTCAGAAGGAGAAGAGTGAGTAGTGATCTAGGGCTTTAGCTTAGTGGTCGTGTCCTACAGTCAGCGTGTGCTCTGATACCATCTTGTAGCAACCAGACCTCAAACGGTCCAATCTCTGTGCTCCGGTGTCATCCCTGGATCAGTAATGCTGACACCACATAGTACTTCAAGGATTTATAACAGAGTAGCAATCACACACTTATTACATCGTCTAACCATAACCGGGGACACGACTAACCATGATTAGTTTATACACTCTGCAGAGGTTTGCGCACTTTTCCCCACAAGACCCGGTCTCCTTCGTTGGGATTCTCGCACTTCATGGTGTTTGAGAAACGGATGACCGAGACATAGTCTTTCAGAAGCGCTAGCACCTTACGATCGGGTAGACCGTTACACCTGCTTTCCCCTACATCTGCTAGTCTACCACTGTAAGAGTTCGCACAACTTAGTCAACTATGCTAGAGCCCATGGTAGCTTGTGGCTGCACACGGAAGTTTCTAGTATGAATAATCTCATGATCCCTTTGAGCCTGGGTGGCGGTCCAAAAGAAAAATAGGCAATCGCTGGAATACCCAGGTGCCTCAATCCACCCAGATGTGTATTTAAGTTGCCACCTCAGATAAACCATTAATTTAACAAACTCACATCTGTCATGGATACACTCACCCAATCCACGTCTACTAGCATAGCATGGCATAATAAGCAAATGTAGAAGTAACTCCCAAAGGTTTATAATAAAACAGGTGATAGGTACTACCTCATCTACTTCCCATACCCACAATTTAATTAGATCCTAATCATGCAAGGTGTGAGGGTTGATCTAAATGCAATAAAAACTGGGTAGTAGGAGGTATGATCAAAGTGTTACTTGCCTTGCTGATGATCCGCAAAACCTAGCAATTCAAAGTAGCAAGCGGCGCACTCCGGGTACTCTATTGCAAACAAACAAGCATACAATAAATACTCAACTAATGCACAGGTAAAACACAAATAAGGGATCTAACCAGAAAGTTCAACTTAAGAACACTGGTTGGCAAAAAGAATCAAATCGAACGAAGCAACGAAAGACAAACGGCAAAAGAAACAAGCTTCGTTTACTATTCTAGATCTAGGTCAAATTTTACAAAGGCAAAAACTTGTTTGAGTTGGTTAAACAGAAAGAGGGTTTCGATACAAAACTCCAGGCGCTTGAATCGCCTGATTTCGATAAACGAGCGAAAAGTTATACTAGAACGAAAATCGGATCAGAAATCGCGATCAGAAAAATCGCGGATTTAATCCGAGAAAAAGAAAAATGACGAACAGATTAACGAATGAACGTTCGTTATCTAGATCTAAATGATGAACGCGTTCGTCAAAATGAACGAACGAGCGAATGCTCGCTAATTAACTAAACCAAGAAAAGAAAAACCGACCTATCTAAAAAACCGAATAAAAAAACCAAAAAAACCGGTGAAAACCAACGGTTTTCTAAAAAAACCGGCGGCGGGTCAACCTCGTCGGCGGCGAGCTCCGGCGGCGGGGCGGCGGCGGCGGCGGCAGCTGGGCACGGCGCGGCCAGGGTTTGGGCGGGCGGCGCGGCTTGGGCTGGGGCGGCCCGGGGTCGCGCTATATAAAGCCCCGGCCAGGCGGAGTCCTAAATGCAATTTTGAAACACACGCATTTTTCCTAAATTCAAGTGAAACAGCAAATAAAACCAAAATAAAATCTTATTTGATTTTTTATTAAATCCTTAATATTTCTTTATTTTGGGAAAATCATTTTATTCCCTCTCTCGTATTTTGACAATAGAAATAATTGAAGATAAAATAAATAAAATCAAATGATCCTATTGTCAAAATTTGAGAAAACTCAAATATGAAAATGACGAAATCCCCAACTCTCTCCGGAGGTCCTTGAGTTGCGTAGAATTTTCTAGGATCAACCAAAATGCAATAAAATATGATATGCAATGATGATCTAGTGTATAACATTCGAAATTGAAAATTTGGGATGTTACAGTAGCATTATAAGATGATCTCTCACTAAATTTCTAGATAAAAGTGTTCTCCCTGAGTATGCACCGTTGCCAAAGTTCGTCGTGCCCAGACAACACATGATGATCGGGTGTGATAAGCTCTACGTCCATCTACAATGGGTGCAAGCCAGTTTTGCACACGCAGAATACTCAGGTTAAACTTGACGAGCCTAGCATATGCAGATATCGCCTCGAAACACTGAGACCGAAAGGTCGAGCGTGAATCATATAGTAGATATGATCAACATAGTGATGTTCACATTGAAAGCTACTCCATTTCACGTGATGATCGGTTATGGTTTAGTTGATATGGATCACGTGATCACTTAGAGGATTAGAGGGATGTCTATCTAAGTGGGAGTTCTTAAGTAATATGATTAATTGAACTTAAATTTATCATGAACTTAGTACCTGATAGTATGTTGCTTGTCTATGTTAATTGTAGATAGATGGCCCGTGCTGTTGTTCCATTGAATTTTAATGCGTTCCTTGAGAAAGCAAAGCTAAAAGATGATGGTAGCAATTACACGGACTGGGTCCGTAACTTGAGGATTATCCTCATTACTGCACAGAAGAATTGCGTCCTGGAAGCACCGCTAGGTGCCAGCCCTGCTGCAGATGCTGCTGACAACATTAAGAATGTTTGGCAGAGTAAAGCTGATGAGTACTCGATAGTTCAGTGTGACATGCTTTACGGCTTAGAACCGGGACTTCAACGATGTTTTAAACATCATGGAGCATATGAGAAGTTCCAGGAGTTGAAGTTAATATTTCAAGAAAATGCTCGGATTGAGAGATATGAAGTCTCCAATAAGTTCTATAGCTGCAAGATGGAGGAGAATAGTTCTGTCAGTGAACACATACTCAAAATGTCTGGGTATGATAATCACTTGACTCAACTGGGAGTTAATCTTCCCGTTGATAGTGTCATTGACAGAGTTTTCTTCAATCACTGCCACCAAGCTACAAGAGCTTCGTGATGAACTATAACATGCAAGGGATGGATAACATGATTCCCGAGCTCTTCGCAATGCTAAAGGTTGCGGAGGTAGAAATCAAGAAGGAGCATCAAGTGTTGATGGTCAATAAGACCACCAGTTTCAAGAAAAAGGGCAAAGGGAAGAAGAAGGGGAACTTCAAGAAGAACAGCAAACGAGTTGCTGCTCAAGAGAAGAAACCCAAGTCTGGACCTAAGCCTGAGACTGAGTGCTTCTACTGCAAGCAGACTGGTCACTGGAAGCGGAACTGCCCCAAGTATTTGGCGGATAAGAAGGATGGCAAGGTGAACAAAGGTATATGTGATATACATGTTATTGATGTGTACCTTACCAGAGCTCGCAGTAGCACCTGTGTATTTGATACTGGTTTTGTTGCTAATATTTGCAACTCGAAACAAGGAATACGGATTAAGCGAACACTGGCCAAGGACGAGGTGATGATGCGCGTGAGAAACGATTTCAAAGTCGATGTGATCGCCGTCAGCACGCTACCTCTACATCTACCTTCGAGATTAGTATTAGACCTAAATAATTGTTATTTGGTGCCAGCATTGAGCATGAACATTATATCTGGATCTTGTTTGATGCGAGACGGTTATTCATTTAAATCAAAGAATAATGGTTGTTCTATTTATATGAGTAATATCTTTTATGGTCATGCACCCTTGAAGAGTGGTCTATTTTTGATGAATCTCGATAATAGTGATACACATATTCCTAATGTTGAAGCCAAAAGATGCAGAGTTGATAATGATAGTGCAACTTATTTATGGCATTGCCGTTTAGGTCATATCGGTGTAAAGCGCATGAAGAAACTCAATACTGATGGACTTTTGGAACGACTTGATTATGAATCACTTGGTACTTGCGAACCGTGCCTCATGGGCAAGATGATTAAAACACCGTTCTCTGGAACTATGGAGAGAGCAACATATTTGTTGGAAATCATACATATAGATGTATGTGGTCCAATGAATATTGAAGCTCGTGGCGGATATCATTATTTTCTCACCTTCACAGATGATTTGAGTAGATATGGGTATATCTACTTAATGAAACATAAGTCTGAAACATTTGAAAAGTTCAAAGAATTTCAGAGTGAAGTTGAAAATCATCGTAACAAGAAAATAAAGTTTCTACGATCAGATCGTGGAGGAGAATATTTGGGTTACGAGTTTGGTCTACATTTGAAACAATGTGGAATAGTTTCGCAACTCACGCCACATGGAACACCACGGCGTAATGGTGTGTCCGAACATCGTAATCGTACTTTACTAGATATGGTGCGATCTATGATGTCTCTTACTGATTTACCGCTATCGTTTTGGGGTTATGCCTTAGAGACGGCTGCATTCACGTTAAATAGGGCACCATCGAAATCCGTTGAGACGATGCCTTATGAACTATGGTTTGGCAAGAAACCAAAGTTGTCATTTCTTAAAGTTTGGGGCTGCGATGCTTATGTGAAAAAGCTTTAACCTGATAAGCTCGAACCCAAATCGGAGAAATGTGTCTTCATAGGATACCCAAAGAAGACTGTTGGGTACACCTTCTATCACAGATCCGAAGGCAATACATTCGTTACTAAGAATGGATCCTTTCTAGAGAAGGAGTTTCTCTCGAAAGAAGTGAGTGGGAGGAAAGTAGAACTTGATGAGGTAACTGTACCTGCTCCCTTATTGGAAAGTAGTTCATCACAGAAACCGGTTCCTGTGACGCCTACACCAATTAGTGAGGAAGTTAATGATGATGATCATGAAACTTCAGATCAAGTTATTACTGAACCTCGTAGATCAACCGGAGTAAGGTCTGCACCAGAGTGGTACGGTAATCCTGTTCTAGAAGTCATGTTACTAGACCATGATGAACCTACGAACTATGAAGAAGCGATGGTGAGCCTAGATTCTGCAAAATGGCTTGAAGCCATGAAATCTGAGATGGGATCCATGTATGAGAACAAAGTTTGGACTTTGGTTGACTTGCCCGTTGATCGGCAAGCCATTGAGAATAAATGGATCTTCAAGAAGAAGACTGACGCTGACGGTAATGTTACTGTCTATAAAGCTCGACTTGTTGCGAAAGGTTTTCGACAAGTTCAAGGGATTGACTACGATGAGACCTTCTCACCCGTAGCGATGCTTAAGTCTGTCCGAATCATGTTAGCAATTGCCGCATTTTATGATTATGAAATATGGCAAATGGATGTAAAAACTGCATTCCTGAATGGATTTCTGGAAGAAGAGTTGTATATGATGCAACCAGAAGGTTTTGTCGATCCAAAGGAAGCTAACAAAGTATGCAAGCTCCAACGATCCATTTATGGACTGGTGCAAGTCTCTCGGGGTTGGAATAAACGCTTTGATAGTGTGATCAAAGCATTTGGTTTTATACAGACTTTTGGAGAAGCCTGTATTTACAAGAAAGTGAGTGGGAGCTCTGTAGCATTTCTGATATTGTATGTGGATGGCATATTGTTGATTGGAAATGATATAGAATTTCTGGATAGCATAAAGGGATACTTGAATAAGAGTTTTTCAATGAAAGACCTCGGTGAAGCTGCTTATATATTGGGCATCAAGATCTATAGAGATATACCAAGACGCTTAATTGGACTTTCACAAAGCACATACCTTGACAAAGTTTGGAAGAAGTTCAAAATGGATCAAGCAAAGAAAGGGTTCTTGCCTGTGTTACAAGGTGTGAAGTTGAGTAAGACTCAATGCCCGACCAATGCAGAAGATAGAGAGAAGATGAAAGATGTTCCCTATGCTTCAGCAATAGGCTCTATCATGTATGCAATGCTGTGTACCATACCTGATGTGTGCCTTGCTATAAGTCTAGCAGGGAGGTACCAAAGTAATCCAAGAGTGGATCACTGGACAACGGTCAAGAACATCCTGAAATACCTGAAAAGGACTAAGGATATGTTTCTCGTTTATGGAGGTGATATAGAGCTAGTCGCAAATGGTTACGCCGATGCAAGCTTTGACACTGATCCGGACGATTCTAAATCGCAAACCGGATACGTGTTTACATTGAATGGTGGAGCTGTCAGTTGGTGCAGTTCTAAACAAAGCGTCATGGCGGGATCTACATGTGAAGCGGAGTACATAGCTGCTTTGGAAGCAGCGAATGAAGGAGTCTGGATGAAGGAGTTTATATCCGATCTAGGTGTCATACCTAGTGCATCGGGTCCAATGAAAATCTTTTGTGACAATACTGGTGCAATTGCCTTGGCGAAGGAATCCAGATTTCACAAGAGAACCAAGCACATCAAGAGACGCTTCAATTCCATTCGGGATCTAGTCCAGGTGGGAGACATAGAAATTTGCAAGATACATACGGATCTGAATGTTGCAGACCCATTGACTAAGCCTCTTCCACGAGCAAAAGATGATCAGCACCAAGACTCCATGGGTGTTAGAATCATTACTGTGTAATCTAGATTATTGACTCTAGTGCAAGTGGGAGACTGAAGGAAATATGCCCTAGAGGCAATAATAAAGTTATTATTTATTTCCTTATATCATGATAAATGTTTATTATTCATGCTAGAATTGTATTAACCGGAAACATAATACTTGTGTGAATACACAGACAAACAGAGTGTCACTAGTATGCCTCTACTTGACTAGCTCGTTGATCAAAGATGGTTAAGTTTCCTAACCATAGACATGAGTTGTCATTTGATTAACGGGATCACATCATTAGGAGAATGATGTGATTTACTTGACCCATTCCGTTAGCTTAACACTTGATCGTTTAGTTTGTTGCTATTGCTTTCTTCATAACTTATACATGTTCCTATGACTATGAGATTATGCAACTCCCATTTGTCGGAGGAACACTTTGTGTGCTACCAAACGTCACAACGTAACTGGGTGATTATAAAGGTGCTCTACAGGTGTCTCCGATGGTAGTTGTTGGGTTGGCGTATTTCGAGATTAGGATTTGTCACTCCGATTGCCGGAGAGGTATCTCTGGGCCCACTCGGTAATGCACATCACTATAAGCCTTGCAAGCATTGCAACTAATGAGTTAGTTGCGGGATGATGTATTACGGAACGAGTAAAGAGACTTGCCGGTAATGAGATTGAACTAGGTATTGAGATACCGACGGTCGAATCTCGGGCAAGTAACATACCGATGACAAAGGGAACAACGTATGTTGTTATGCGGTCTGACCGATAAAGATCTTCGTAGAATATGTAGGAGCCAATATGGGCATCCAGGTCCCGCTATTGGTTATTGACCAGAGAGGTGTCTCGGTCATGTCTACATAGTTCTCGAACCCGTAGGGTCCGCACGCTTAACGTTCGTTGACGATATAGTACTATATGAGTTATGTATGTTGGTGACCGAATGTTGTTCGGAGTCTGAGATGGGATCACGGACATGACGAGGAACTGCGGAATGGTCCGGAGATAAAGTTTGATATATGGGATAATAGTGTTTGGTCACCGGAAGGGTTCCGGAATTCACCGGAAGGGGTTCCGGATGTTTCCCGAAATGTTTGGATACGAGAACACTTTATTTGGGCCAAAGGGGAAAGCCCACAAGGTTTTTGGAAAGCGCAAAAGGAAGTTTTGCGGAGTCCAGGGGCAGACGCCAGGGTCCCCGGCGTCTGGGTCCATACACCGGGAACCCTGGCGTCTGGCCCTGGATCCGAGAAGGACTCTTGCCTTTCGGGTGAAACCGACTTTGTGGAGGCTTTTACTCCAATTTTCGACCCCAAGGCTCAACATATAAATAGAGGGGTAGGGCTAGCACCTAGATAGATTAAGAAACACCAAGCCTTGTGCCGGCAACCCCGTTCCCTCTAGTTTGTCCCCCGTCATAATTTTCGTAGTGCTTAGGCGAAGCCCTGCGGAGATTGTTCTTCACCAACACCTTCACCACGCTGTCGTGCTGCCGGAACTCATCTACTACTTCACCCCTCTTGCTGGATCGAGAAGGCGAGGACGTCACCGAGCCGAACGTGTGCAGAACTCGGAGGTGCCGTGCTTTCGGTACTTGGATCGTTCGGATCGTGAAGACGTATGACTACATCAACCGCGTTGATATAACGCTTCCGCGAATGGTCTACAAGGGTATGTAGACAACACTCTCCCCTCTCGTTGCTATGCATCACCATGATCCTGCGCGTGCATAGGAATTTTTTTGAAATTACTACGTTCCCCAACAGATTCCACTAGAATCGATAAACTTGAGGGTATCATTACCAACTTGGGAACCACTTTTTATTCCGTAAATAATACTCCAAGTCCTCCGACTAAAATTGCAAAGCTTATGTATGTTCCTAAAAATAAGGGTGAATCCTCTAGTAAGGAAACTGCGGACCTCAAATCTATAAGTATTCATCCCAATCTTGTTGCTATCATCATGGAACCATTTGTTACAAATGAATTTTTCGATCTTGTGCCTAAAAGTTTGATAATAACTAAAAAGAAAGAAATTCCTAAGGATGGTAGATGCCTCATTGAAGAATTACCAACCAAAGATGGCAATACCTAGATCTATCCTTGCTTTTTATGCCTAGCTAGGGGCGTTAAACGATAGCGCTTATTGGGAGGCAACCCAATCTTGTTTTATTTCCTTGATTTTTACTCCTGTTTAGTAATAAATAATTTACCTAGACTCTGTTTTGGTTGTGTTTTTTGTGTTTAATTACTGTTTGTGCCAAGTAGAACCGTTGGGAAGACTTGGGGTAAGTCTTGATATCTTGCTGTAAAAAACAGAAACTTTAGCGCTCACGAGAACTGCTGCCATTTTTATTTGGAAATTTCTATTTAGTTAATTATTTTTTCAGATGATTAATAGATAAATTCCTCACTTCCAGCAATTTATTTTAGAATTTTTGGGGTTCCAGATCTTGCGCTAGCTACAGATTACTACAGACTGTTCTGTTTTTGACAGATTCTGTTTTTCGTGTGTTGTTTGCTTATTTTGATGAATCTATGGCTAGTAAAATAGTTTATAAACCATAGAGAAGTTGGAATACAGTAGGTTTAACACCAATATAAATAAATAACGAGTTCATTACAGTACCTAGAAGTGGTCTTTTGTTTTCTTTCGCTAACGGAGCTCACGAGATTTTCTACTTTAAGTTTTGTGTTGTGAAGTTTTCAAGTTTTGGGTAAAGATTTGATGGATTATGGAACAAGGAGTGGCAAGAGACTAATCTTGGGTATGCCCATGGCACCCCCAAGATAATCTAAGGACACCTAAAAGCCAAAGCTTGGGGATGCCCCGGAAGGCATCCCCTCTTTCGTCTACTTCTATCGGTAACTTTACTTAGAGCTATATTTTTATTCACCACATGATATGTGTTTTGCTTGGAGCGTCTTGTATTATTTTAGTCTTTATTTGTTAATTTACCACAATAATCCTTGCTGTACACACCTTTTGAGAGATCCATACATGATTTGGAATTTGTTAGAATACTCTATGTGCTTCACTTATATCTTTTGAGTTATATAGTTTTGCTCTAGTACTTCACTTATATCTTTTAGAGCACGGTGGTGGATTTGTTTTATAGAAACTATTGATCTCTCATGCTTCACTTAGATTATTTTGAGAGTCTTAAATAGCATGGTAATTTTCTTAAATAATCCTAATATGCTTGGTATTCAAGAATAGTAAAAACTTTCTTATGAGTGTGTTGAATGCTATGAGAAGTTTGATGCTTGATAATTGTTTTGAGATATGAAGATGGTGATATTAAAGTTGTGCTAGTTGAGTAGTTGTGAATTTGAGAAATACTTGTGTTAAAGTTTGTGATTCCCGTAGCATGCACGTATGGTGAACCATTATGTGATGAAGTCGGAGCATGATTTATTTATTGTTTGTCTTCCTTATGAGTGGTGGTCGGGGACGAACGATGGTCTTTTCCTACCAATCTACCCCCCTAGGAGCATGCGCGTAATACTTTGCTTTGATAACTTGTAGATTTTTGCATTAAGTATATGAGTTCTTTATGACTAATGTTGAGTCCATGGATTATACGCACTTTTCTTCCTTCCACCATTTCTAGCCTCTCTAATACCGTGCACCTTTCGTCGGTATCATACACCCACCATATACCTTCCTCAAAACAGCCACCATGCCTACCTATTATGGCATTTCCATAGCCATTCCGAGATATATTGCCATGCAACTTTCCACCGTTCCGTTTATTATGAAACACTCCATCATTGTCATATTGCTTAGCATGATCATGTAGTTGACATTGTATTTGTGGCAAAGCCACCATTCATAATTCTTTCATACATGTCACGCATGAGTCATTGCATATCTCGGTGCACCGCCGGAGGCATTCATATAGAGTCATATTTTGTTCTAAGTATCGAGTTGTAATTGTTGAGTTGTAAGAAAATAAAAGTGTGATTATCATCATTATTAGAGCATTGTCCCAAGTGAGGAAAGGATGATGGAGACTATGATTCCCCCACAAGTCGGGATGAGACTCCAGACAAACAATAAAAAAATAGAAAAGGCCCAAATAAAAAATGAGAGAAAAAGAGAGAAGGGACAATGCTACTATCCTTTTACCACACTTGTGCTTCAAAGTAGCACCATGATATTCATGATAGAGAGTCTCTCATTTCGTCACTTTCATATACTAGTGGGAATTTTTCATTATAGAACTTGACTTGTATATTCCAATGATGGGCTTCCTCAAAATGCCCTAGGTCTTCATGAGCAAGCAAGTTGGATGCACACCCACTTAGTTTCTTTTTGAGCTTTCATATACTTATAGCTCTAGTGCATCCGTTGCATGGCAATCCCTACTCACTCACATTGATATCTATTGATGGGCATCTCCATAGCCTGTTGATACGCCTAGTTGATGTGAGACTATCTTCTCCCTTTTTGTCTTCTCCATAATGATGTCTACTACACAACCTTCTTCTTGTAGACGTTGTTGGGCCTCTAAGTGCAAAGGTTTGTAGGACAGTAGCAAATTTCCCTCAAGTGGATGACCTAAGGTTTATCAATCCATAGGAGGCGTAGGATGAAGATGGTCTCTCTCAAGCAACCCTGCAACCAAATAACAAAGAGTCTCTTGTGTCCCCAACACACCCAATACAATGGTAAATTGTATAGGTGCACTTGTTCGGTGAAGAGATGGTGATACAAGTGGTATATGGATGGTAGATAAAGGTTTTTGTAATCCGAAAATATAAAAACAGCAAGGTAACTAATGGTAAAAGTGAGCACAAACGGTATTGCAATGCATTGAAACAAGGCCTAGGATTCATACTTTCGCTAGTGCAAGTTCCCTCAACAATAATAACATACTTGGATCACATAACTATCCCTCAACATGCAACAAACAGTCACTCCAAAGTCACTAATAGCGGAGAACGAACGAAGAGATTATGGTAGGGTATGAAACCACCTCAAAGTTATTCTTTCCAATCAATCCGTTGGGCTATTCCTATAAGTGTCACAAACAGCCCTAGAGTTCATACTAGAATAACACCTTAAGACACAAATCAACCAAAACCCTAATGTCACCTAGATACTCCAATGTCACCTCAAGTATCCGTGGGTATGATTATATGATATGCATCACACAATCTCAAATTCATCTATTCAACCAACACATAGAACTTCAAAGAGTGCCCCAGAGTTCCTACCGGAGAATCGCGACGAAAACGTGTGCCAACCCCTATGCATAGGTTCCTGGGTGTAACCCGCAAGTTGATCACCAAAACATACATCAAGTGAATCACGTGATATCCCATTGTCACCACAGATACGCACGGCAAGACATACATCAAGTGTTCTCAAATCTTTAAAGACTCAATCCGATAAGATAACTTCAAAGGGGAAACTCAATCCATTACAAGAGAGTAGAGGGGGGAAGAAACATCATAGGATCCAAATATAATAGCAAAGCTCGTGATACATCAAGATCGTATCACCTCAAGAACACGAGAGAGAGAGAGATCAAACACATAGCAACTGGTACATACCCTCAGCCCCGAGGGAGAACTACTCCCTCCTCGTCATGGAGAGCACCGGGATGATGAAGATGGCCACCGGAGAGGGATTCCCCCTCCGGCAGGGTGCCGGAACGGGTCTAGATTGGCTTTCGGTGCCTACGGAGGCTTCTGGCAGCGGAACTCCCGATCTATTATGCTCCCCGATCGTTTTAGGGTATATGGATATATATATAGGAGGAAGAAGTACATCAGGGGAGCCACGAGGGGCCCACGAGGGTGGAGGGCGCGCCCAGGGGGGTGGGTGTGCCCCCCTGCCTCGTGGCTTCCTCGTTGATCCCCTAACATGCACTCCAAGTCTTCTGGGCTTCTTCTGATCCAAAAATAAGTTTTGTGAAGTTTCAGGTCAATTGGACTCTGTTTGATTTTCCTCTTCTGCGATATTCTAAAACAAGGAAAAAACAGAAACTCGCACTGGGCTCTGGGTTAATAGGTTAGTCCCAAAAATCATATAAAATAGCATATAAAACATCCAAGGTTGATAATATAATAGCATGGAACAATCAAAAATTATAGATATGTTGGAGACGTATCACACAACCACCATTCTATTCCACCTATAGTGCTATATCCATGGCTCACGCTCATGTATTGCGTGAAGATTGAAAAAGTTTGAGAATGTCAAAAGTATGAAACAATTGCTTGGCTTGTCATCGGGGTTGTGCATGATTTAAATACTTTGTGTGGTGAAGATAGAGCATAGCCAGACTATATGATTTTGTAGGGATAACTTTCTTTGGCCATGTTATTTTGAGAAGACATGATTGCTTTGTTAGTATGCTTGAAGTATTATTATTTTTATGTCAATATGAACTTTTATCTTGAATCTTTCGGATCTGAATATTCATACCACAATTAAGAAGAATTACATTAAAATTATGCCAAGTAGCATTCCACATCAAAAATTCCGTTTTTATCATTTACCTACTCGAGGACGAGCAGGAATTAAGCTCGGGGATGCTTGATACGTCTCCAACGTATCTATAATTTTTTATTGCTCCATGCTATATTATCTACTGTTTTGGACATTATTGGGCTTTATTATCCACTTTTATATTATTTTTGGGACTGACCTATTAATCGGAGGCCCAGCCCAGAATTGCTGTTTTTTGTGCCTATTTTAGGGTTTCGAAGAAAAGGAATATCAAACGGAGTCCAAACGGAATGAAACCTTCGGGAACGTGATTTTCTCACTGAACATGATCCAGGAGACTTGGACCCTACGTCAAGAAACAAAGGAGGAGGCCACGAGGTAGGGGGCGCGCCTACCCCCCAGGCGCGCCCTCCACACTCGTGGGCCCCCTGTTGCTCCACCGATGTACTCCTTCCTCCTATATATACCTACGCACCCCCAAACGATTAGATACAGAGCCAAAACCCTAATTCCACCGCCGTAACTTCCTGTATCCATGAGATCCCGTCTTGGGGCCTATTCCGGAGCTCCGCCGGAGGGGGCATCCATCACGGAGGGCTTCTACATCAACACCATAGCCTTTCCGATGAAGTGTGAGTAGTTTACCTTAGACCTTCGGGTCCATGGTTATCAGCTAGATGGCTTCTTCTCTCTTTTTGGATCTCAATACAATGTTCTCCCCCTCTCTTGTGGAGATCTATTCGATGTAATCTTCTTTTTGCGGTGTGTTTGTTGAGACCGATGAATTGTGGGTTTATGATCAAGATTATCTATGAACAATATTTGAATCTTCTTTGAATTCTTTTATGTATGATTGGTTATCTTTGCAAGTCTCTTCGAATTATCAGTTTGGTTTAGCCTACTAGATTGATCTTTCTTGCAATGGGGGAAGTGCTTAGCTTTGGGTTCAATCTTGCGGTGTCCTTTCCCAGTGACAGTAGGGGCAGTAAGGCACGTATTGTATTGTTTCCATTGAGGATAACAAGATGGTTTTTTTATCATATTGCATGAATTTATCCCTCTACATCATGTCATCTTGCTTAAGGCGTTACTCTGTTTTCATGAACTTAATACTCTAGATGCATGCTGGATAGCGGTTGATGAGTGGAGTAATAGTTGTAGATGCAGGCAGGAGTCGGTCTACTTGTCTCGGACGTGATGCCTATATACATGATCATACCTAGATATTCTCATAACTATGCTCAATTCTGTCAATTGCTCAACAGTAATTCGTTCACCCACCGTAAAATACTTATGCTCTTGAGAGAAGCCACTAGTGAAACCTATGGCCCCCGGGTCTATCTTCATCATATTAATCTTCCAATACTTAGTTATTTCCTTTGCTTTTTTTACTTTGCCTTTATTTTACTTTGCATCTTTAACACAAAGATACCAAAAATATTATCTTATCATATCTATCAGATCTCACTCTCGTAAGTGACCGTGAAGGGATTGACAACCCCTTATCGCGTTGGTTGCGAGGAGTTATTTGTTTTGTGCAGGTACTAGGGACGCGCACGCAACCTCCTACTGGATTGATACCTTGTTTCTCAAAAACTGAGGGAAATATTTATGCTACTTTGCTGCATCATCCTTTCCTCTTCAAGGAAATCCAATGCAGTGCTCAAGAGGTAGCAGAACCATGCCAAAAATCTCTGTGTCAACATTGCATTTGCTCCCTCTAAACTCCTCCCCTTTACCTTCATATTCAATGATTTACATTCCGCTACTATACTATTATACTTGCATGTGTAGGTTGATTGCTTGTCTTGTGCTAAGTTGCTAAAATCTTCCAAGACTTAAAATTGGGAAAGGCTAGATTTTTATTTGGCCAAGTAGTCTAATCACCCCCTCTAGACATACTTTCATTCCTACAAGTGGTACCAGAGCTTTGGTCTCCATTTGTCTTGATTTCCGTAGCTTTGGTGATCATAGACTTGGTTTCACAACCTAGGAGAATATGGCATCTAGCGAGGGAAATTACCACTATAGAGGTCCTTACTTTGATGGTACTAATTTTTCTAGTTGGGAGCATAAGATGAAAATGCATATTCTTGGACATAACCCCGTCATTTGGGCTATTA
This sequence comes from Triticum urartu, assembly GCF_003073215.2. NCBI lineage: Eukaryota > Viridiplantae > Streptophyta > Magnoliopsida > Poales > Poaceae > Triticum > Triticum urartu. Next base: position 227,972,913 of record NC_053028.1, read on the forward strand.
TGTGTATTGGCTTGCAAGGTGAATTCTTTGATGGGAGAAAACCGAACCGTGAAGCTAGCGCGGAAGAGTTGAAGATGCTGCAATACAATGCTCAAGCTTGCGATATCCTCTTCAACGGACTGTGCCCCGAAGAATTTAATAAAATCAGCCGTCTTGAGAATGCAAAGGAAATTTGGGATACTTTGATTGATATGCATGAAGGTACTGACTCTGTCAAGGAATCCAAATTGGATGTGCTTCAAAGTCAGTTTGACAAGTTCAAAATGAAGGATGGTGAAGGTGTCGCTGAAATGTACTCTAGGCTTGCTCTCATTACAAATGAGATTGCCGACTTAGGAAGTGAAGAGATGGCCGACAGATTCATCAACAAGAAGATCCTAAGAGCCTTGGATGGAAAATATGATACCATGTGCACATTGATCCAAATGATGCCCAACTACAAAGATCTCAAGCCAACAGAAGTCATTGGAAGAATTGTTGCTCATGAGATGTCACTCAAGGATAAAGAAGAGCTTCACAACAAGTCAAGTGGTGCTTACAAAGCCTCATGTGATGCTCCTACGTCATCAAGTGAGAAACAAGCCTTCAATGAGGAATTGAGCCTAATGGTGAAGAACTTCAACAAGTTCTACAAGAGTAGAAACAAAGAAAGAAGTTCCAAGTCAAGGTCCTACAATGACAAAAGATCTTCTAGTCGTGAGCGTAATTGCTACAATTGTGGAAGACCCAGACACTACTCCAATGAATGTATGGCTCCCTACAAAAGAAGAGAAGACTCACCTAAAAGGAGAAGTAGAAGAGAAGAATCACCTCCAAGAGAGAGAAGGAGTAGAGATGATCGTTATGAACGAAGAACCTCTCGTAGAAGCAAGGGTTCAGAAAGGAAGGACAAGTCATCAAGGAGCTACACAAAACGAAGACATCAAGCTCATGTTGGTGAATGGGTATCCAGCTCCGACTCCGACCATCACTCCGAGAGAAGTTATCACTCCAACTCCGAATATACTCAAGACGAAGGTGTTGCCAGTCTAGCATTTGTGTCAACCAACTCCTATGACATATTTGACTCACCAAATGAGGGAATTGGAAGATGCTTCATGTCTAAAGTCCCAAAGGTATCACACCCCGAGTATGTTGATTTCAATAGCGGTGAAGATGATTTGCTAGGTGATGATGTTTTACTTGTTGACAAATCTAGTGATGAAAACTATGATGAACTTGCTATTAATCATGTTAATCAAGATAAAATGAATGACGATGATAAGAAGGAGATTGAGTGCCTAACTAAACAACTAAACACTCTTAATTTAGCTCATGAAACTACCTTGGAAGATCATCGAGAGCTTTTAAAGACTCATGAGAAGCTACACTTTGAAAAGCTTAACCTTGAGCAAGAGCATGGGTTCTTAAAGGCAATCAATGATGATCTTCGCAATAAAAGTTCTTCTTACATTGCCAAGCGTTTACGCTTGTCTATTTACATGCCATAAGTAAAATCTAGCAGCAAGAGTAAGAAAGATTCCTCTTCTAGTAGTAACAATAATCATGTTAAATCCAATGTTATTGCTTCTAGTAGTTCTCTTGATTCCACTAATGACTCTCTTAGCCAAGTTACACTTGAGCAAGAAAATAGTTTATTGAAGGGAATTATAGAGAAAGGTGTTTACAAGAGCCTTGCCGGAAGTAAGCAATTTGAGGAAATTGTACGCAAGAAAGGAAGGCATCGGAAGAATCAAGGTGTTGGTTTTGAATGAAAGTTCAATGCCAATGGAGTTGAGTGGGAAGAAGATCAATACCCCAAGACGAAGTTTGTTCCTCAACAAGAGAAGCATGACCCTACTTCTTTCAAGGGAACACAAGCTCAAGATGATCTTCCACCATAAGAACACAAGCAAAAAAGGCAAGGACAAGCTTCAAGAGGAGATTTATGCATTTGAAGAAGCTCCCAAGGCCTTGGTCAAGTGGGTTCCCAAGACTACATCAAGTTCTACTTCATCAAGTACGACTACAACTCCATGGATTCCCATCAAGTTGATGTGGATCCCGAAGAAGAAGAACTAAAAAGTTCTTGAGGGTGACTCCGCCAACATATTTCACTCACCAACATATTTCACTCATATCGTTTTGGTGAACAAGTGTAAAAAACTTCCACATCTTGCACTAGTTCAAGGAGTCACAAACCCTCTTGTTGGTAAGACAAGGGACAAGGTAACCTAATGCTTTCATGGACATCATCTTGTGTGAACTTCACTTTATGTCTATGGATATCCTTGTTTGTTCCTCGCGGGACTAACCCATGTAGCTATTGAAAGTGCAACTCACTCCAATGGATTGCTCCAAATATCTACATCAACATTGAGCATCCACATCTTCAACATCTACATGAAGTCATCATCGACAAAACCCAAGGTTAGTTCTCCCTCTTAGGGGGGATATCACATCTAGGGGGAGCTTTACTCTAAGAATTGAGCTAAAGCAACTCTAATGATGTGAACACAACAATGCTTTATGTAAAAGTGGTAACCCCACTTGTGCTTAAACGATGAGTATGGCCTACGATCAAATGTTCTCATTTGACTCCTCAGTCAATATACTCATATATAGATGACCTAGTCATCGCCAATTGCTTGATAAATGCTAGAGTGTTTGTGCATGCTTTGACACATATTTCATTTGCCATTTTATTGTGTGAGCATGTTGGTTGCATATTTTACTCATTCGAGGGCATCCATTTGTTGCTTTGATTGTTTGGTTCTTTTTCTTTTGCCAAATGGATGGACAAGAATGCCTAAGAACTTCCTCTAGCTATCTATGCTTTTCTCGTCTCAAACTCTATTCATGCTACATCACAAAGTTTGATCAAGTTAGTTTCGAACACTCTGTGTGAGGAGCACTCGGAGTCACCGATTCGTCATAGACTTAAACTTCCAAAACCTCTCTGTGCATTTCGGTCTGACCGATTCATCCTTTTCGGTCAAACCGAGTTCACTGAGTTGATCTAGGTTTTCAATCTCGGTGCAACCGATTAGAACTTTTCGGTCACACCGAGTTGCAGTAACTGCTTGCGATTCTGCATCTCGGTGCCACCGAGTTGTTCTGCTCGGTCACACCGACAGGGTCAGGATATATATACCGACGGGCCAAATTTTGGAAATTTCTCCAAAACCTCTTCGCTTGCACGTGTCCTGCTCTGCCGTCGAGGGTCTCCGGATCGTTCTCTTGTCGCCAACGACCTCCCGCCGCTGGTATCCGTCGCCGTTAACAGACTTCAACACGGTCGTTACTGCCGTAGCAAACTCATTGCCGAGTTAGGGTATGGGTTCGACCCCTTGTCCATTCTTTTTTACCTCCGATTCTAAGCACAAGGTCAATGCCATGTTTCTTACCACATATGAGATCAATTTATCCAGCGAAATCTTCCTTTAGACTAGATTTGATTCGAAAATTTAGGGTTAGGTTTCCACCGAACTCATCTTGGGCCGACCGAGTTGTGGAAATCGGTCTCACCGATTTGGCTTAGGCCATTGCACTTGCACTTTCCGGTCTGACCGAAACTTGCAAATCGGTGTGACCGAATTCAATTCTCAGAGAAACCCTAGCAATCTCGAAGTCACCAAACTATGTCTCGGTCTGACCAATTTCACTAGTTTAGACTCCAAAAGTTGCTTTGGTGTCACCAATTTTACAAATCGGTAGCTCCGAAATGCTTTCTGTGGAAAACTAAAACTAAGTTTTTGACTCATCTATTTTGCAAAATCTCTGCACTTTGTGATGCTCATCCACACTATCTCATCTATAACCATTCACAGGGTCAGCTTTCAGTTTATAGTGTCAACCATGTCTGATCAGAGTGACAGCCAGAACAAGTCTGAGGAGCAGTTGAATCTAAGTGAGGGCACTAGTCCCTCTGACAGTTATGACGATGGCAGCAGAAGTACTCCTAGCAACCTGCCTAAGGCTGCTACTAGGCAGAGGAAGAAGAAAATTCTGAGTCTGAAGATGAAGACTACGTAGCTGCTGAGGAGGAGGTCAGCTCCAAGAAAAAGAAGGTCGTCAAGAAAGAGTTTGGCACAGCTACTTCAACCAAGCCTGGAATGCACAAAAAGGCTCCTGCAAAGAGAGTGCCCATGTCAAAGGATGGAGCCTCCACTCTTGAGACTTCCAAATCAACTGAAGAGGCTGCTGGTGAGGGAAAGAAAAGAAAGGAAAGGGTCAAGAAAACTATGGCCAAAGTCATTAGGAGATCCTCTATGATGGAAGACCTAGCTGAGGATGAAGAGGAAGAGGAAGAATAGGATGCTGCACCAGCATCCAAAGCTCAAAAGCTAATGGGGATGCCATCAAGTATGGGGGTGCCCCTTCTAAGCCCAAGACTGGCCCCAAAGCTTCTGCTCTAGCTCCCAAGACTGCACCAAAGAGGAGCACAAGGAATATACCAGCTGCTGAGAAGAACAAGGCCCTAGTGCCTAAGACTGAAGTTGAGGAAGAAGAAGAAGAGGCTGAAGCCCAAGTGCTCAGGAAGCTCAAGCCCAAGATCCCAGACCATGATGACAACCATCCAGTGGCTGAGAATATGAAGATGAGAAAGGATGCAGGTCTCAGACTTTGGAGAGAATCTGATCCATATGCTATGAGGAGAAGGACTGCTGTGGAATACACGTTTCACACCAAGGAGCAGCAGGACTTCTATGAGACTATTCTGCTAGATAAGAAGCCCATTGTCTGCAATATGAAGTGGGTGGACTAGAAGTATATTGACACCAATGAAGACCACATTCCAGGAGTGCATGAGAGCTTCAGGCTATGTGGGGTAGACAAATTTGTGGGTCAGAAGTTGACCAAGTGGAATGATGAACTCATCATGCAATTCTACTCCACAACACATTTCTATCCTGATGGCAGAATTGTCTGGATGTCTGAGGGTACCAGGTACCAATCGACAGTTGCTGAGTGGGCAAAACTGATAATTGCCCCTGCAGAGCATGAAGATGACATAGATGTATATGCCACGAAGAAGAAAGATCACAACTCAATGGCTAACATGTATAAGGAGATTCCTGACAAAGCTTTGGAGACTCACAAGATGGGCTCCGTGTATTATCTATTGTCTGGCCTGACCACCATCAACACAATCTTGAGGCATACCTTGTTGCCCAAGTCAGGTGATCATAGGATGATCAGAGGCCACTCCATTAACCTGTTGCAGTTGTTTGATGTGCCCCAAAAGTTCAAAGTGATGAGTCTGATTGTTGAGACAATCAAGAGGACAACTGCAGATCAGAAGAGGTCATGTGGGTATGCTCCACACATCCAGGTGCTCATCAACTCCAAGATGGGCACAGTCACTTACTTGTTGGACAAGAAACATCTTCCCTTGAGGCCTGATTTTGATGACAACACAGTTGTCATGAATGTTGAAGATCCCACATCTACAGAGGCTCAAGAGAAGAGGGAAGAAGCTAAAGCTGAGAAGGCAGCAAAGATGCCAAGTGCTGAAGAGGCTTCTCAAGTATTCCTCAAGTCAAAGCAAGACCAACTTTGATATCTAATTCAAGCCACCTGGAGGATTGAGAAGGGATTGGCCACCCTGACTCAGAACCAAGAAAGCCTGGAGAGGCATTGAGACTAAATTCTATGATCTTGACTTGAAAGTAACCGAGATGCAGACAATAGTTGAGCAGCTCTAGGAAGAAGCCGAGGAGAGGAAAGGGCATGCTACCACAGATGCCTTTCAGAGAGTGCCAAGAGGACAGAGAACTGCTGCAGTGCTAGTAACTGACACAAGAGCAACTACATTAGCACCTGCAGCCACAGCATCAGTGCCACCTCCAGTTGCCACTCCACCAGCTCCAACAACTTCAATAGATGCATTCATCCTCGGAGTCCTCTCAACGCCTCCTCCCGAAGATCAAGCCTAGAGAGACGCATAGCACTATGCATTTTCGAGCTTTTTGGTAACTTGTTGCCAAAGGGGGAGAAAGTGTATAGATCATAGGCTTCGAGAGAGACAGAGCTTTGCTTCTTTTTGCCTTATTTGCCACTTATTTGATACTTATCTGTGTGCTTGCTTGGATGATACTCTATGTTTATGTGTGTGAGATACTCACTTGCTCATGTGTTTGATCATATCATACTTTAATGCTTGTGCTTGAATGGTGCTATTATTTATCTCTTATGTATGATCATTCACTTTGCCTTGGTGATGAGTGCATATTTCATATTCTATTATTTTGAGCACTCCACCAAGATGTATGTGACATGAAAGAGTAACCCATGATCCTAATCGATTGTGCATTTGCATTCAAAAGCAAATTTTAAATAACCCACAAATTTAGGGGGGGGCTCTTGCTTATCACATACTTCTCAAAGCAACGATGTATTTCAATCTTATTATCATTTGTCGAAGCTTTGATCTATATGTTGTCATCAATTACCAAAAAGGGGAGATTAAAAGTGCAACTATCCTTGGGTGGTTTTGGTAATTCCTAACAACATATAGCTCATTGAACTAATGCTCTTTCAAGATGATTATTTCAGAAAGTTCAGTGATTGGCATGGCATGGACTAGGAATGTGGACCCCTCAAATGCTAAGGACACATATTGGCAAAAAAGCTCAAGACTCTACATTTTCATTTTAGTGATCCAAGATCACATTGGGTCCATAAGAAAAGCCAATACTATTAAAAGGGGATGAGGTGTTGCTTAATGGCTTGCTTGCTCAAAATGCTTATTGATATGGTCCAAAAGCCCTCAACCACTTCCTCATATCCACATACATCCCAAACCAAAAGTCAAACTCGGCCCCACTGATTTGATCTATCCAGCGCCATCGAGTTCATTTGACATAGCCATAGCCAGAAACCCTAATCAGTTCAGTCTCACTGATAGGGATCTCGGTCTCACCGAGATGGGATTGCAAACTCTCTATTTCCCTTCGAAACATTTCGGTCTAACCGAGATGAGCGATTGGTCCCACCGAGTTCGCAATGCAAACTCTTTGTTTCCTTTTCGTAACTTTTCGGTCTCACCGAAATGAGTGATCTGTCCCACCGAGTTTGTCTGACCAACTCTTTGTTTGCCTATTACAGAAATCAGTTACAACGAGTTCATGAGATCGGTCTCACCGAGATTGCATTATGCCCTAACCCTAATGAAATCGGTCCCACCGAGTTGATCATATCGGTCCCACCGAAAAGCCTAACGTTCACATTTTGAACTGAATCGGTCTGACCGAGTTTGTGTATTCGATGTCAGCGAGTTTGGTAAATTGTGTGTAACGTTAAATTTTGTGTGGAGGCTATATATACCCCTCCATCCATCCTCCATTCATGGGGAGAGCCATTAGAACGTGCCTACACTTCCAACATACATTTTCTGAGAGAGAACCACCTACTCATGTGTTGAGACCAAGATATTTCATTCCAACCACAAGAATCTTGATCTCTAGCCTTCCCCAAGTTGCTATCCACTCAAATCATCTTTCCACCAAATCCAAATCTGTGTGAGAGAGTTGAATGTTGGGGAGACTATCATTTGAAGCACAGGAGCAAGGAGTTCATCATCAACACACCATCTATTACCTTTTGGAGAGTGGTGTCTCCTAGATTGCTTAGGTGTCACTTGGGAGCCTCCATCAAGATTGTGGAGTTGAATCAAGGAGTTTGTAAGGGCAAGGAGATCGCCTAATTCATGAAGATCTACCCAAGTGAGGCAAGTCCTTCGTGGGCGATGGCCATGATGGGGTGGACAAGGTTGCTTCTTCGTGGACCCTTCGTGGGTGGAGCCCTCCGTGGACTCGCGCAACCATTAACCTTCGTGGGTTGAAGTCTCCATCAACGTGGATGTACGATAGCACCACCTATCGGAACCATGCCAAAAATCTCCGTGTCAACATTGCGTTTGCTCCCTCTAAACTCCTCCCCTTTACCTTCATATTCTATGATTTACATTCCGCTGTTATACTCTTATACTTGCATGTGTAGGCTGATTGCTTGACTTGTGCTAAGTTGCTAAAATCTGCCAAGACTTGAAATTGGGAAAAGGCCAGATTTTTATTTGGTCAAGTAGTCTAATCACCCCTCCTCTAGGCATACTTTCGATCCTACACGTCCACGGCGCCCGGCTCCTCCACCAAGGAGGAGATCGTCATCTCCTCCAATGATGAGGAGGACCAGGCGCCACCGCCGCAGCCGCAGGAGCCACCACAGCAGCCGCCCCGAATCCTCAAGCAGGCCGCTCTAATGGACGAAGATTCCGTTCATCAAATCGAGATAATGACGGAGTGGACGCTCCATTACATGGGCTCATCTCCTCCATCACTGGCACACATGAAGGAGGAGCAAACGTCCCCGCCACGCCACCGCGTGAAGCCCGAGCCGGTGTCCATGCTCTTGCTGGTGAAGGAGGAGCCAGCCTCGCCCCCGCACCACCGCGGCATCCAGATCGGACACCGGGTCAAGGAGGAGCATGTGTCCCTGCCACATAGCTAGTATGGCCGCATCGCCGCACCGTTGTCGCTGTGGCACCGCCACCACCTCATCGTCAAGGATGATATGCCACCCGCGATCAAGAAGGCGCAGGGCTGCCTCCTCCACTACCTCGGAGGAGGTGGTTATGATGGTCCCTCTGGCTCGAGGGGCGAGGGCCATCGTGTCTGAGACGGAGCGTGCGGCTAGTAAGTAGGCGAGGAACGACCGACGCAATGCCAGTCGCCGCTCCGCATTTGCCAAGAGCGACATGGCAATGGACTAGGACCGCGACAACCCAGACCTCACCGCCACGTGGGAGCTCGACCGCTTCGTGACCACCACGGAGACGGCCGCCAGGTGTCGCCATTGCCTTGACGGCAAGCTCAACAAGATCGGTGAGGAGTGATCGCTTAGCGACTGCTCCGCCAATGCTTCTCGCGGCAAGGTTGCCATCAGGGCTCCGAAGGCCACGTCGACAGTGGCTGCGATGACACTCCGCACGTCAGCAGGAGGCGGAGCGGCTCTTCCACGAGCGGAAGGCAGTCGCCGGACAAGGTTGTCGCGGCCCTCCGGCGGTGTTGTGCTGGAGGGACGATGACGACGACGGCGCCGACGGAGACGGCGGTACGGCAAGCAGGGCGGCCACGCGTACGAGGTGGTCGTCCGGTATAGGGTTTAGGTTCTTTTTCTAATTTTTTAGTTAAATGATCAAAATATTGTCCTTTTTATGTAAATTATACCCAAACTTGAATGAAATCCATCCAGTTTGATCGAATTTCGTGAGGTTGGTTTGAATTGTTGGCGGGATGTATGCGGCTAGAGTTGGATGGCGTCCTCCTATCCGCGGACGGATGCGGGAGGAGATTTGTGGGTTGCTGTTGGAGATGCCCTTATAGGGATATGATGTATGCGCATGCTTAGAAATTCGGATCAACTATGTGGAATAGGGCTGCTGGACAAGTGAATGAACTATCTCCTAGGCATTTCCAATAATGGTTGAGGAGCCCACTCGATGGCGACATAGTCCAAGCTTTTGCAGACTTCTATGGGTGGAACGTGCCCACCAACGTGGCGGACTTGCTCGCTCAGGAGCCCCTGCTTGCTCAGTCTCGCCTCGTCGAGGTCTGACCAAGTTTACCCGTGCTTTGAATGCAACCCCCCTTTTCATGGATTCACAACTTAAAGTAGTTTTTTGGAATGTTCGTGGACTGAATAGCCAGGCTAAATGCACCGCCGTGCGTAGCACGCTCTCCGCTGAATCTCCATGTATTGTCTGTCTCCTTGAAACTAAGATGAGTTTGATCTTGTTGTCGACTGTAGTCGAGACCCTAGGTCCTCAATTCCAGGATTTTTTCTTCCTGCCGGCAGACGGGACTAGGGGCGGGGTCCTTCTGGCTTGGCAGCGTGACCTCATTGCTTTGTCCCATCCTTCCATCGGGGAGCACCACATCACTGCGCTTGCAACCCCCCCCCCTCGCAGGAGACCAACACTGGTGGCTCACCGGAGTCTATGGTCCACAAGATGACCATGCTAAGCTAGCATTTCTCTCTGACTTACACGACGAGCGCGACACTTGTGCCGGCCCATGGCTCCTTGGGGGAGATTTCAATATGATTCTTTTGGCTGAAGACAAGAACAATGATAGGCTCAATAGGCGCATCATGAACCGATTTAGACGGTTCACCTCCGACCTCGAGTTGCGTGACATTTACCTCCACGACCAACGCCACACTTGGTCGAATGAGCAAAGACGGCCAACGCTAGTTCGCAACGACCGCGTTCTATGCACCCCTGATTGGGACTCGGATCACTCGCACTGTGTTCTCCGGTGCCTGGCTACTACTTCAGACCATTGTCCGCTTGTGCTTGATTGCATACCTCATGCGCATGGCCGCCTACGCTTTCACTTTCAAAGCTTCTGGGTCAAATGGGATGGATTCCACGACGTTGTCTCGGTGGCCTGGAATGGTGTTGAACCGGAACCCGACCCCTTCCGACGGGTCTTTGCGAAGCTCAAGGCCACGGCGCGCAGCTTGCAAAGCTGGGGCGCTAAAAGACTTGGAGACGTTTCGTTGTAGATCCTCCTCGCTAAGGAAATAATTGCGCGTCTTGACGCCGCACAGGACACCCGCCCCCTCTCTGATGCCGAAGCCTGGCTCCGTCGCAGACTAAAGGGAGCATACCTAGGCCTAGCTTCTCTCGAGAGATCAATCGCGCGCCAGCGTACCCAGTTCCGTTGGTTCAGGGATGGAGACGCGAGCACCGCCTTCCTCAAAATTCACATTGCGCATCGCGGGCAGAAGAAGCACATATTCCAGCTCAACGACAACGATAACATGGTGTCTGACAATGCTGACATGAGCCGCATGGCATTCGAGCACTTCGCCGCGATCCTAGGCTCCCACAAGGCACACACCTCCTCCATTGATCTCCAGGCCATCCACCATCCGGCCTTCTACATGTCCGGCCTTGACGCACCATTCTCCGAATCCGAGGTTTGGGCGGCCACCAAGCGGCTACCAACAGGCAAGGCGACGGGCCCGGACGGATTTACCGCAGAGTTTCTTCACGCGTGTTGGGACATCGTCAAGCACGACATCTGTGAGGTTTTCCACAAGCTCTACTCGATGAATGGACATGGATTCCACAAACTTAACGAAGCACTCCTAACTCTGCTCCCGAAGAAGGCCGACGCCTCCTCCCTATCCGACTACCGCCCCATCAGCCTCATACACCTCCTGGCCAAGCTATTCGCTAAGGTGCTCTCCCTTAGGCTGGCTCCCCGCCTCGGAAATATGGTGTCTGCCAATCAGAGCGCGTTCATCGCCGGGCGGGGTGTTCACGACAATTTCATGCTCGTCTAGCAAACATCGCGCCTCCTCCACAACCTCAAGGCGCCGCGAGTCCTCCTCAAACTCGACATCGCCCGGGCTTTTGACACCGTCTCCTGGCCCTTCCTCTTCGAGGTCCTTCGTCACCTTGGCTTCGGCCGGAGATGGTGCGCTTGGGTGGCAATCCTCCTCTCGACCTCCTCCACGAGAGTGCTCATCAATGGAACCCCCGAACCGCCCATAGATCATGCCAGCGGACTGCGGCAGGGCGACTCGATTTCTCCCATGCTTTTCGTCCTGGTTATTGACGTGCTCAACACCTTGGTCCAGCACGCCACTAGTCGTGGCATTCTCCACCGCCTAACGACCAGGCGAGCCATTCCCAGCATCTCACTATTTGCGGACAACGTCGTCCTATTCTGCCACCCTGACGAACATGATCTCCGGGCCGTGCAAGGCATTCTCAAGGTGTTCGTTCAAGCTTCTGGCCTCAAGACAAACTTCGCTAAGTGCTCCGTGACGCCCATTTGTTGCACGGATGAGTCAGCCACCAATGCTGGTGTGACGCTCTCTTGCCAGACCACACACTTCCCCATCCAATATCTTGGACTTCCGCTCTCCACCAGGAAGGTTCCCACGTCGGCGCTGCTACCCCTTGTGGAGAAGATGGCCAAGCGCCTTGGCACTTGGCAAGCTTGCCTACTGTCTCGTGGCGAACGCGTCGCTCTTGTTCGACATGTCCTGAGTGCCATGCCCGTCCACCAGCTACTGGCCATGGCCCTCTCGCCATCCATCATGAGGCTCGTCAACCGGCTGATCCGCGATTTCCTATGGCATGGATGCAAAGAGGCCCGCTCTGGTAACTGTCTGGTTAACTAGCAAAAAGTGTGCCGCCCCCTCAAGCTTGGGGGCCTTGGCGTGCGTGACCTTCAACACACCGGGATCTCCCTCCGGGTTAGGTGGCTCTGGCTTCGCATCACTGACCCCACGCGGCCCTGACATCATCTACACCTGCCGGATGACGCCGATGTGCGCGGCATCTTTCGTGCCTCTACATCCTGGACCATTGGAGACAGACTCACGTGTAAATTCTAGACTGATCATTGGTTAGATGGCAAGTTGATCGCCGAGCTTGCTCCGAGCCTGACCGCTCTGGTTCCTCGAAGACGTCGCAATAAGCGCTTAGTCCAGGAGGGACTCCTCAATCGGGCATGGATCCAGGACATCCGGGCGCGCTTGGGGTCGAGGCCACTGTCGAGTACATCTATCTTTGGAGGCGCCTACTTCAGGTCACCCTCTCCTCTGACCCCGACCGCATACGCCGGCGCTGAACTGCTAGCGGCTCATACTCGGCCTCATCCTGCTACCTAGCTCTTTTCCATGGATCCATTGCGGACATGGACTGGAAGATGACATGGAAGGGCTGGGCCCGACCAATGTCAAAGTGTTCTTATGGCTCGCCAAGCAGGACCGTTGCTGGACGGCGGAAAGACTTGCTAGGCGAGGGCTAACCCACCCTCCCCTCTGCGTCCTATGTGATCAAGACTTCGAGGACATATATCACCTCCTGACCGCCTGCGTCTTCTCCAGAGAGATTTGGCACCGCTCTCTTGCCTGCTGCAAACTCACTGCCCCCCTCCCCCCAATGGCGACCTCAACCTCTACGACTGGTGGCGAGATGCTACTGGCTCCATCCCAGTTTCGCTCCGGAAGGCCCTTGCGTCCCTACCTGTGGTCACCTGGGCCATCTGGAAGCACCGCAATGCTTGCATCTTTGACCTTCAGCAACCCTCGGTTAGCCGCTTGTTCTCCTCGATTCAGGACGATGTGCGCACCTGGGCCTCGGCCGGCGCCAAAGGACTCCAAGCTGTAATTGACGCATTGTAAACCACTGTAGCGGGGCCGAGCATCCCACTTCTCCTGCTCACGAGGACCCCTGGCACGCCTAGTTGTGTACGAGCTAGGTGTCCTCTAAACCTATATTCTTTCTACCTATCAATGCAATGATACGCCAACTTGGCGTATTGAAAAAAAAAATGGTTGAGGGTATGTGAGCATCTGTGTTTGTATGGTGTTAAAAAACAAATCTTGTACTCCCTCCGTCCAGAAATACTTGTCACCAAAATGAATAAAAAGGGGTGTATCTAGACGTATTTTAGTTATAGATACATTCCTTCTTATCCATTTTGATGACAAGTATTTTCGGACGGAAGGAGTAATATATATTGTATTTGGTTAGTCACATGAATAATTAAAATTTGACCCAATGTTTTTTTAGGACGACCCAATGTTTTAATACTCGTGGCAGTGGCAGTGGCATATCGAGCAAAGCGATGGTAGTATACAATTGGAGCACGGCCCATCGTTCATTTGTCGAGGTCAGGTTCAACTGGGTCCTGATCCTACCAGACAGCCTGCCTTTATGCTACCACGTTGATCCCTTGAACGGGAGTACTAGTACTAGTCAGTGAATCAAGGCGGCATGTGCCTCGAAAGATGGTAGTAGACCAAATGTTTCTGAGCTCTGCTCTTTTTCGCTGCCTTCCGGCCTCCGGCGCGACGTCTGCCCGGCCGCAAGCGTCGATGGGCAAGCGCGCGCGGTAAGCCGCGCAGCGCAGAGAAGAGCCGAGCCGTCGATCTCCCCGCGCCAAACGGGTGGGGGCAGATTAACCGCCTCCCCGCATGGCGCCACGGAACGAGGTGAACCGGCTCGCGGAAGTCAGCACTGAGCAGCAACGAGCGTAGAACGGCGCAGTGCAGAGGATCAGTGGAGTGGGGTGGGGTGGCGCAGGCGTGCAGGCAACAGGGGGCTGAGCTGCGTCGCAGGCTCGCAGCCTCGGGCGGGCCCAAAAGATTCATCGAGTCATCACTTCGCCAGCCTTGCCTTCCGTTCCCACCAAAGGGCTGCCCTTGGAGCGACCTGCAGCTACGCACACGCGCAGTTCTTCGTCAGGCGAAAAGGGCCGCTGTGTATATGTTGCACTTTTTTTTGGCGGAAGGTGCATATGTTGCACTTTTTTGTGTGGAAGGTGTATACGTGGCACTCAGGTCTGCTCTCTTTCCCTCACTTAGGATGGGTTTGGTTACTTGCACCGTTTGTTCAGGTTGCATGAAAAAATGGGCCAGGCTGAGTAGAGTATGATTGAGAAGACACAAGCCAAAATACTACGTTTGCATGTTGACTTGTTGCCTGCATCTGAAGACTCCTCTATCCGGTGTTTTGTTGCATACATGTAAGGTGATTAGAAGTTAACAATTACATTGAACAGAGAGGTTAAAGTAGAATGTTCACTACCACTACGACCGAAATTGTCTGATCTCTGGTGGCCCCTCCTCCACAGGCTCACTGCCACTGTCACCGCTGGCGCAAGGGACTGTCACGCACGTCATGGCGCCCGCCTGTGCGCTCACCACCATAGCCGTCCTCGCCGTCCTCCTCTTCTTCGTCCTCCTGCTGCTCAGTCGCACAATGGAGCTGCGTTTCACGACAAACTATGCATGGACGACTGCACCCCGCTCCTGCCTCGGACGACACCGTTGCTGTTGCCTTTGGGACACCCTCTTGCCGCTCCTGGCCGCGCTGCTCGGAGCCTCTGCCTAGGTGACCCGCGTCGAGAGACTGCCTGGCATGCCTGGTCGTGGCCGCCAAGAAGCTCCCCGGCTGCGGCGCGACCAGGCGCGCCAACGTTTGGAGGAGCGAGGGTTGCTTCTTAGCCTACGCCGGCGGCAAAACCTCCTCTCTGCACAAGGATGACTTCCGCGACGTCGTCTCCTTCAGCGAGGAGGTCTACCCAGCAGTCATCTCCGTCGACAACGGCATGCCGCCCTCCAACCTCCACACACACTGTCACATGTAGATATACTCATCTATGATTACTGAAACAGAAAACACACAATACGGAAGTCATGTCAAATAGCGACGTGAGACTACTCCTCAAAGGAAACTTCAAACGGTCGACCGTGTCTCATGAAGTTGTCAAAATTCGTCCAAAAAGCTTCAAATATGAACACGAAATTCAACATATAGAGTGAACAAAACTACGATCCGATCGCCTGAATGGAATCAGAACACCGAGGTGCATATTTTTCGTGTATAGCTTATCGCAAATTGAAGCACGGTTATGGAGAAGGGATGAAGGAGATTAAAGAGATGCTTAGAAGAAAATATGTGTGAACCACGTACAGACATGGCTCGCCAGAGCCATCGAGTGCGTCGAACGGGTCTGGCTCCCTGAAAACGGTCGATTTGAGCGTTTCCAGTGATGTAGCCAAAACAGTGCTTTAAGAACTGTGTGATGCATGCCCAACAGTGGTTGCATACAACCAAACAGCCCAGCATAAAAAAGCTGCATCCAACAGGCCTGGTCGGGCGGGATGCAGGCTACCAAACACATCATTAGAGCATCTATAGTCAGGCTTGCAAATCCGATGCCCTACTCTCGCGGATGCGTCGAACACACCCGCGGACAAAGCCGGTCAGCCCCTCATATGTTATGCCCGACAGCCATATACTTCAAATCCGAACTCTCAAATTCATGCAAAACCATGCTCATACGTCAATTTTGCATTATGTTTTCCTACTGTTATTTATAATGATTTTGACCAATATAATACTTTGTAGTACCATTCTAATGCCTTTCCTCTCTTCAATTGCAAGATTTACATGAAGAGGGAGACTGCCGGCAGCTGAGATTCTGGACCTGAAAAAGCTATATCAGAGATACATATTATGCACATCTCCAAATAAGCTAAAATTTCATGGATAATTACTCTGGAATAAATAAAAAATACTGGGGGCCACCCAGGTGCCCACGAGGCACCAAGGCGCGCCCACCCCCCTAGGCGCGCCCTGGTGGCTCGTGGGGCCCCTGGCCAACCTCTGGTGCCCATCTTCTGGTATACAAGCCAATTTTCCCTAGAAAAAATAAGGAGAATGTGACGCCCTCGATTTAATCGTACACTAATCATACAGGTAAACGTGTACGATCAAGATTAGGGACTCACAGGAAGATATCACAACACAACTCTACAAATAAAATAAGTCATACAAGCATCATATTACAAGCCAGGGGCCTCGAGGGCTCGAATACAAGAGCTCGATCATAGACGAGTCAGCGGAAGTAAGAATATCTGAGTACAGACATAAGTTAAACAAGTTTGCCTTAAGAAGGCTAGCGCAAACTGGGATACAGATCGAAAGAGGCGCATGCCTCCTGCCTGGGATCCTCCTAAACTACTCCTGGTCGCCGTCAGCGGGCTGCACATAGTAATAGGCACCTCCCGAGTAGTAGTAGTCGTCATCGACAGTGGCATCTGGCTCCTGGGCTCCATCGTCTGGTTGCAGCAATCGGATATAGGAAAGGGGAAAAGGGGAAGAAAAGCAACCGTGAGTACTCATCCAAAGTACTCGCAAGCAAGGAGCTACACTACATATGTATTGATTGGTATCAAATGGAATAAGGGTATCATATGTGGACTGAACTGCAGAATGCCGGAATAAGAGGGGGATAGCTAGTCCTTTCGAAGACTACGCTTCTGGTAACCTCCATCTTGCAGCAGGAGAAGAGAGTAGATGGTAAGTTCACCAAGTATCATCGCATAGCATAATCCTAACCGATGATCCTCCCTCGTCGCCCTGTGAGAGAGCGACCACCGGTTGTATTTGGCACTTGGAAGGGTGTGTTTTATTAAGTATCCGGTTCTAGTTGTCATAAGGTCAAGGTACAACTCCAAGTCGTCCTGTTACCGAAGATCACGGCTATTCGAATAGATTAACTTCCCTGCAGGGGTGCACCACATAACCCAACACGCTCGATCCCATTTGGCCGGACACACTTTCCTGGGTCATGCCCGGCCTGGGAAGATCAACACGTCGCAGCCCTACCTAGGCACAACAGAGAGGTCAGCACGCCGGTCTAAATCCTATGGTGCAGGGGTCTGGGCCCATCGCCCATTGCACACCTGCACGTTGCGAGGGCGGCCGGAAGCAGACCTAGCCTAGCAGGCGTTCCAGTCCAATCCGGCGCGCGCCGCTCAGTCGCTGACATCACGAAGGCTTCGGCTGATACCACGACGTCGAGTGCCCATAACTGTCCCCGCGTAGATGGTTAGTGCGTATAGGCCAGTGGCCAGACTCAGATCAAATACCAAGATCTCGTTAAACGTGTTAAGTATCCGTGAACGCCGACCAGGGCCAGGCCCACCTCTCTCCTAGGTGGTCTCAACCTGCCCTGTCGCTCCACCACAAAGTAACAGTCGAGGGCCGTCGGGAACCCAGGCCCACCTCTACCGGGATGGAGCCACCTGCCCCTTCAGCCCCCAACTCCGAACAGTACCACAGGTAATGTAACAGTGCAAAGTATATAGTATATGTCCGTGATCACCTCCCGAAGTGATCACGGCCCAGTAGTATAGCATGGAAGACGGACAAGAGTGTAGGGCCACTGATGATAATCTAGCATCCTATACTAAGCATTAGGATTGCAGGTAAAGGTAACAACAGTAGTAGCAAGGACAGGCTATGCATCAGGATAGGATTAACGAAAAGCAGTAACATGCTACACTACTCTAATGCAAGCAGTATAGAGAAGAGTAGGTGATATCTGGTGATCAAAGGGGGGGGGGCTTGCCTGGTTGCTCTGGCAAGAGAAGGGTTCGTCGTCGATGTAGTCGAACACACGGACACCGGCAGTAGTCTCGGAGTCTACCGGAAAGAAGTAACGGAGGGGGAACATAATAAATAATAGAGCAATCAAAGCAACACAAAAGCATAACATGGTGATACGCGGTGCTAGGGGTGACCTAACGCAGTAGGAGGTGATACCGACGAAGGGGGAAAACATCCGGGAAAGTATCCCCGGTGTTTCGTGTTTTCGGACCGGTGAACCGGAGGGGAAAAGTTGCGTGTTTGCTATGCTAGGGATGCGTGGCGGACGAACGGGCTGCGTATCCGGACTCGTCTCATTGTTCTGAGCAACTTTCATGTATAAAGTATTTTCATCTGACTTACGGTTTTTTTTCTATGATTTTTCAAAGTTTAACAAATATCCTGAAATTCTGGAATTTATTTAATTTCGAAAAAAGAAGGAAAAGGCTAGGTGCACCCGGTCCAGTGCACCTAGCAGTGTACAAGAGGCTGACAGTGGGCCTGGTCAACTGCTGACTCAGGAGTCAACAATTGACTGGTCAACAGTCAACAGTAGTTGACCAGTCAACAGGGTCAAATGGGACCCACCTGTCATTGAATGTAATTCTTTAACAGGGTGTTATTTTCTTTTAGTTAGCAAGTGGGGCCCGGTGGTAAGTGGGGGGTTAGGATGGACTAATCAATTAAAGGGAAATTAGCCCCTAATTAAGCCGGTTGGCCCCACATGCAGTGGCAAAAGGCCACCACCGTGTGGCTGTGCTTACGCACAGACGCACACGAGCAGGAGCGATGGCGGCCACCGATGGCGCACGACGCGGGGATCGGCTACGGGCGGTCGGGCAGCCGCGGGCACACGCAGCTGGGTGCGCGAGGGGTGCAGCCAGGGTGTGGCCAGAGGCGGCCAACGCGCGCAGGCGCCGCCAGGAGCTCGCGGAGGCGGAGCTCCGGCCATGGCGGACGGCGACATGGGAGCGGCGTTGAGCAACGGCAGGCGCAGGGCGATAGTTGCGGGCGTATGGGGGCGAGTGGATGCAGGGCAGCAATAGCAGAAGAGGACGATCAGAGCATGGCTAGCACGGACGCAGCGGAGGTAGCAACGCGAGCATCAGCAAGCCAAGGCAGTAGCAGGCAGAGTAAGCGGCGGCGACGGGCGAGGCCGGCGCGAGGAGCGGTGCAGGAGCGCGGATGGTGGGATGGCGGCTAGGCGAGGCAGTGGGTGCGCATGGGGAGGCCAAGGTCGCGATGGGAGCGGGCGAGTACGCACAGGAGCGGAGCTCCGGCGTTCCGGCCATGGTGAGCTTCAGTCACGACAGAACAACAGCGAAACAGAGGAGATTCGAGGGGGGAGAAGGGGAATCGAAAGGGGAGCTCACATAGAGCCTGTAGAGGTGCTTAGCGGGCTCGGGGGAGGCTCGGTGACGACGAATCCGACGGAGGTCGCCGGCGGGTGCAAGGTTGAAGACGACGGCGAACAGCTCGATGCAGGGGCGAGGAGCTCGAGCTGGTCCTTGTAGACGGTGCGGTAGATGACGGCGCTTCTCGGGGACAACCCCTCACGGCACGGGGGCGACGGTGGCCACAGGATCTCGGGGTGCACGGCGACTGCAGCGTTCGGGGAGGAGCGAGCGCGCGAGCGAGAGGGGAACGAGCGAGGGGGAGGGAAAATATCTGGGATGCTGACAAGGCTGAGAGACGGGGGGGTTGGCCTTATCCCCTCAGTTGCGTGGGTTGGCTCGGGTGGGCCGAGGCCCACGGGAACTGGGAAAGGGGGGGGGTTCCTTTTCTTTATTTTTGTTTTACTTTTCTTTTCTCTTTTTATTTATTTTGTTTCTTCACTTTTTATTTATCTTTCTTCTACAGTTTTACATTTTATAGTTTTACAAAAAATGAAACCCTACCTAAAATAGAGTTACAATATAACTACTACCACAAAAGGTTTTATCCCTGAACAAAATAGTATAGTATTTTATAAAATCCAAAACGCATTTGTTTAATTGTTTTACCTACTATTTTAGTTACTTAAGTGCATTTAGACCTTTTATAAAAATGTGGTTTCTCCACCATAATTACCTATGCATTATTTGACACAACCCGAACAATTAGTTTTAACATTTAAAAACTTTTGTTGTTTGTCTATTTTTGAATTTGAATTTCGAATCAGTTTTGAACTAATGCGAGATTAACAACAGTAACCGTGGTGACGTGGCATTGTTAACGTGGGATTACTGTAGCCTAATTATCCGGGCGTCATAGAGAAGACTTTTGGGATGGAGCACCGCCATTTCGAGGCGGAACTTGGGCACGAGCACTTTTGCTCTCTGGCGGAGCGATTCCGTAGAGGATACTTTCCTTCGGGGGGGGGGGGGGGGGGGATCGAAGCCATCATCATCACCAACAACACTCTCATCATGGGTGGACCAATCTTCATCAATATCTTCACCAGCATCATCTCATCTCAAACCCTAATTCATCTCTCGTATTCAATCTTTGTATCAAAACCTCAGATTGGTACCTGTGGGTTGTTAGTAGTGTTGATTACATCTAGTAGTTGAGGCTAGTGGCTTTATTTGGCGAGAGATTATATGTTCAGATCTTTAATGATATTCAATACCCCTCTGATCTTGAACATTAATATGATTTATGTGTAGTTACTTTTTTTCTTGATGACATGGGAGAAGTCTTGTGATAAGTAATCATGTGAACTTGATATTCGTTTGATATTTTGATGATATGTATGTTGTTGTTTCCCTTAGTGGTGTCATGTGAACATCGACTACATGACACTTCACCATCTTTGGGCCTAAGTGAATGAATTGTGAAGTAGTAATTAGATGATGTGTTGCTAGAGTGATATAAGCTTAAACCCTAGTTTATGCGCTATTCCGTAAGGGACTGATTTGGATCCACACGTTTCATGCTATGGTTAGATTTATCTTCATTTTTCTTTCGTAGTTGCAAATGCTTGCAAGAGGTGGTAATCATAAGTGGGAGGCTTATTCAAGTAAGAACAACACCCAAGCACTGGTCCACACACATATCAAATTATCAAAGTAATAAGCGCGGATCAAACAAACATGATGAAAGTGACTAGATGAAATTCTCGTGTGTCCTCAAGAACACTTTGCTTATTATAAGAGACAGTTTCGGCCTGTCCTTTGCGACAAAAAGGATTGGGCTACCTTTCTTCACTTTTCTTACCATTACTTCTTATTGTGCGTTACAAATTACCTTGCTATCAAACTACTCGTTACCGATAATTTCAGTGCTTGCAGAAAACCGCTTGTCATTTTCTTCTGCTCCTCGTTGGGTTCGACACTCTTACTTATCGAAAGGAGTACAATTGACCCCCTATACTTGTGGGTCATCAAGACTCTTTTCTGGCACCGTTGCCGGGGGAGTGAAGTGCCTTTGGTGAGTGGAATTTGTTAAGGAAACATTTATATTATGTGCTGAATTTACTATCACTTATTACTATGGAAAACAATCCTTTGAGGGGTTTGTTCGGGGTATCTTCACCTCGACAGGAAGCAAAAAGAGTTGCTCCTCAACCTACCACACCTACTAAAAATATTTATTGTGAGATTTCTTTGGGTATGATAGAGAAACTGCTAGCTAATCCTTATGCAGGAGATAGAACAATACATCCTGATATGCACCTATTCTATGTATACAGCTAATCCTTATGCAGGAGATGGAACAATACATCCTGATATACACCTAATCTATGTGGATGAAATTTGTGGATTATTTAAGCTTGTAGGTCTACCTAGAGATATATTAAGAAGAACATTTTCCTTTTATATTTGAAGGGAAAGGCATTGACATGGCATAGGCTATGTGATGATATTGGAAGAGATTGGAATTTCATCAACAGTTTTATCCTATGAATTTGGTTCATCGTGATTGAAATTATATATATGACAAATTTTATCTATCACTAGTGGTAGTTACCACCACTTGAGTTTTGTATGTTGTATGTAGTATTTATCAAATCGGAGAGTATGTACGCGTAATATGTAATATATAAGAATGTTTGGATAGTATATATACTATTTTTTGGTAATACGTTTCGTATTTTGAGTGTGCTCTCTTTTACGTATAAATATGTACGTATTTCACAAATATAATAAAAACCAGCCAACTTGCAGTTTTTTATGTAACTTAATTTGGAGTATCTTATATATAGTATATGAACATACTTAAAATAATAAAATAGAATATATATACTACCACTTGGTAGTATATGAGACATGTGGGGTAACTACCACCGGGTGGTAGGATGAATTTTCACATGTGGGGTAACTACCACTGGGTGGTAGGATGAATTTTCCCGGCCCGGTGGTAGTTACCCCACATGTCTCATATACTACCATATGATATTCTATATGCTACTTTATCATTATAAGTATACA
The DNA here is from genome assembly GCF_003073215.2 of Triticum urartu. Classification (NCBI taxonomy): domain Eukaryota; kingdom Viridiplantae; phylum Streptophyta; class Magnoliopsida; order Poales; family Poaceae; genus Triticum; species Triticum urartu. The sequence goes on from NC_053028.1 coordinate 227,995,272, forward strand.
TATATTATATATGATAATGCAAAGTGGGTAACATGAAAAAATTCCAAGTTGGCCCATGGTTTTATTATATTTGTGAAATACATATATATTTGTACATAAAATAGAGCATACTGAAAATACAATGCATACTACCTAAAAAGTACTATATATACTACCTAAACATTCTTATATACTACATACTACGCGTACATACTCTCCAACTTGATAGATACTACATACAACATACAAATCTTAAGTGGTGGTAACTATCATTGGTGGTAGATAAAATTTGTCCTATATATACTACCTAAACACTATTCTGATCACGGGATCAGAATATTATTCTGAACACAACATGAACTTCCTGAGTTACACGCGTGAACTTCCCTCTGTAGGAACCCGACCTTCGGGCTATCTTCGCAACCGTGTCTCTCCGCGCGAATTATTCTGGTTAGTCGTGTTCTATATGATGTAAGTGTAATCTAGAAACGGTTTTTAGCAATTAAATGTCCGTTTTAAATAGGAATCTTGCTCGTTGGCGGATTTTGCTCTCGGGTCATGATGAACTTGCATCTATTGCAATTTTACTACATGAATTGTTCGACCTGAACTTCCCCCGGTGCTAGGTTGAACTTCCGCCAACATTGCCCAAAGAGGCTTGCGATATACTGTTGGAAAGCTATGGACACGAGTATCATGATCCAAGTTAAATTTTTGGCAACACATAAGCGGTTTAAGAGTAGTTTTGAAAACTGTTTTTTCTTCATACAAAAAACGTGAATCATATTTTCAATCGCATTTCTAAACTGATTATCGGAATGAGGCAAATAATATGGCGTTGGAAAGCTGCTACAAATCTGCTCCTTCCACATGTTGAAAGATTTCTCTAATTTCCTATGGTTAAAGACTAATTTGGAAAATCGTAAAATTTCACAAACCGAACAGCCGACTTCGTATTTTTGACGCCATTTCTAAATGGCTGATCCAATTGAGGCAAATGATATGGCATTGGAAAGTTTATGAAAATGCGCTACTTTTTCATGTTGATATTTTTTTTCTAATTTTGAATGGTTTAAAAGTGATTTAGAAAACGGTACAAGTTCCACGGAGTTTGTATTTTCAAGCTAATTTTTTAACCGTACGTCCGAATGCAATAAATGATATGGCGTTGGAAAGCTTGAGGAAATGCGAAACTTTTTGATATATATTGTTTCTCCAAATTCCTTATTATTTTAAGTCAATTTTGAAAATAGCTAAAAACGTATTTTCGCCGTAATTTCTAGAAACTTTTTTGGAATGGGGCAAAAAATGTACCATTGAAAAGCTACGGAAAATGCGAAACTTTTTCATGTTGATGGTTTTCTCTGATTCCTAGCCGTTTTCAAGTAATTTAGAAAATGATGAGATCATTCGTTCTGCCTTTATTGCGAAACGGATTCTTCAAAAATGCACCGTGTGAAGAACTTGGACTTCTCGGCATGTCTACTTGAACTTCATTCTGTTTTGACATGCTTTTTTGCCCGTAGCTCATCATCCACTCATCGGAACACTAATCGGAATTGAGCAAGTGATATACCGGTGGAAAGCTGATGTAAACACGCAACTTTCCCGTGTTGATCGTTTTCTCATACGACGATTTAAAAAAAATCATCTGAAATTCATTCTCTGTAGTAGTTGAACTTCTTGCTGTTTTCGCTTTGAACTTCTGTGACGTATTTTCATTTGTAATTTTCTCATCCATTCGTCAGTGTTACACAAATAATATTTCTTTTGTACAAACCTCTCTCACAATAAAATTTTAACTTTCTCCGACCGAGGACTTGAACTTATAGCAACAAAAAAGTTGGACCTTGCCTTTTTATTCATTTTTCGCATATTAAACACACACCATGTAGTACATGAACTTTTCCCCTTTTTATAATTCGATTTTTTTTATTTCCTTTTTGAAATCAAACTGCTCCTAAACAATAACTGCTTCTTTGTGGATTGAGAGAATTAGTTTTAAAATGCAAAAAAAAACAATTTCTTTTTTTTTGTGTTTTTTGAACATGGAAATACATGGTGAACCTCTCTCGCAAGAATTTTTGAACTTCCCCTGACAGAGCACTTGAACTTCTTTCAACATACCTTTTAAGCTTTTATTTTTCTATACTTTTATTCTCACTTGAAATGCATTCCTTGCAGTACTTGAACTTCTCGTTGTTTTCACTATGAACTTCTGTCACATTTTTGTGTATACGTTGATAACTGAAGGTCGGACATCATTTTTTTTGCCATTTTAAACATGTAATTGGAGGTAGGATGTCCCGCAATATAAATTCTGAATCGTGCACAGAGGAGCACGTGAACTTCTTGCAACAAAATGGCAAAAACAACATCATTTTTCCTTGTTTTTAACATGTAATTGAAGGTTGGACGTCTCACACTAGAGATCTCAAACTTCACCGGGAGGAGCACGTGAACTTCTTGCAACAAACATTTCAAGCTTTTAGTTTTCTATGCTTATATTCTTATCTGAAATGCATTCCATGTAGTAGTTAAACTTCCTGCTATTTTGACCTTGGAACTTATGTCACGTATTTTTGTTCAACCTCTCTCACAAGAATTTTTGAACTTTCTCGGGTTAAGCACTTGAATTTCTAGCAACAAAACTTTTAGCCTTTGATTTTCATTCTTTTTTTCATACAAATGCACACCGTGTACTACGTGAACTTCTGGTAGTTATCAATCTGAACTTCTCTCAGTTACGCGAAAATATCTGAGTTTTTTATAGATATTGAACCACTCCACCTTTTTTTATTTGAACTTCATTGTGTATTTTTAGAAATGTGAAAATTGGAGGTTTTTAGAAACATCGAACTTCTTAGTTATTTGAAATTGAACATATTGGTTTTATTATTTAGTAACTAGAAAAATCTGATTTTTTTCAAATAAATATGAAACTGCTCTGCTTTTTCCAATTTAACTTCTTGGTTTTATACTCTACTAACGTGAAAGCCTGAGTTTTTTGTATACATTGAACTACTCCTTTTTTGAAATTGAACTTCTTGGTTTTAATATTTAGCATTGGAGAAATTCCGAGTTTTTATAAACATAAACAACTTCATATTTGTTTAATTTTGGACTTCTTGGTTTTATTAATTAGTAACGGGAAAAGTCCTAGTTATGTAATAAACATCGAACTGCTCCATTATCTAAAGTTGAACTTCTAGGTCTTATTTTTTAAAAGAAGAAAAAACTATTTTTATAAACTTTTTGAACTGCTCGGTTTTTTCAATTTGACCTTCTTGATATTGTAATAAATATTGAACTTCTCCATTATTTAAATTTGAACCTCTAGTTTTTTTCCAAATGTTGCATGTTTATCCGAAAGCAAATGAGCTTCAACCAAAACTATATCTAATTTTTTGTGCGTGCACCTATGATGTGTTTTTTTCTTAATTCCATGTTTTTGTTGTGTTTGTTTAACCATTTTTTCTTCTAACGTGTTGTCTCTACTTCTCTTGTTAGCATCTCTGAACTTCTAGAATTATTTTAGAACAGGTAAAATGCCTTTTTTATATAATCTTTGTTGACTTGTTCTATTTTTTTTTAATGTGTTTATTTTTCCTCATTTCAAACTTCAATGACCATAATCTTTGAAGTTCGGTAGTTCTATCTTTTTTTGTGAACTAACCATGTTCCTCTATTTAATTCCATAGTTTTGTTTACTGTATGTTCTTTCATTAGGATCCCCTTGATTTTCCATTTTTTGATAAACAAACAATAATTCTAAAATGCCTTTTTTTGTTGAGCATCTTGAACATGCTTGACCTTCTCTAACATACTTACAAATAACATGCTTGACCTTCTCCAACACAATATTGAGTTGTCTGTATTATAATATGTTTTTTACAATTAACGTACTTGTCCTTCTCATGAATTGTAAATATGTTAATTATAACAGAACAACCAATAAGCAAACCACAATTGATTCCCCTCAAAACCGATGGAAAAACCCAAGTTTCGAAAACCCCCAAACCAAAAAAACAACAACATGTTATGTTATAATTAACATAATTTGACCTTCCCGAACACAAATTTTTGACCTTTGCATAAACAAATATTAAAGTTAAAAAATTTACACAGTAGGACAACATTTTTGTTGTATCCATTTTTTGAGATGATATGTTCATTCACAAAAAACTTTACATTTGCCGATGCTATTGATGAAAACATCAAACAGAGAGTAGGATCGGAGACAGAGCTCGGGTGGACCAGCACAGGGAGATGGCAAAGTGGCTACAGGGGCTCGTAGGAGCGAGACTCCCTAGTGAACTACACCGTGTGTTCTGTGATGGGGCATCGGTCAGCGACGTCATTTTTTCAACAGCGCCATGCATTCTATCAGGTTCATGGATGGACAAAAAATTCAGTGAGGCATGCGGCCGGACTGCTCCTGCGTGAGACGTTGGACTGCATGCTCGAGATGGATGGTTGGGAAGCCGGCACGGGCATGGCAAGGAGGCAAAACAGGGAGGGACACGGGTAGGGAAAAGCAGAGAGACTGCAACCCACTGTGGTTTGTTGGCCTTCCTTATCCACGGCGAGCACCTGGATGACCCCAATCGAGATCCTCATTGTGGAGTATCGTCTGGGAGGAGAGGTGGCCGACGGTGGTCAGAAGGCTTGGCGGGGCGGCACTACTGCTGGGAGGTGGCGCACCGTGGGAGACCACCCGATCTGCGTGCGCTCCAGTCGCATGATGCGCCGGCGACGAGAAGAGGCAGGGGTAGGAGAGGTCGGGAGCCGGCGGCGGATGGATCCTGTGGTTGGGGTCCGAACGAGGCCGCATGATCTGGAGGATGGGGGCACTACAACAGCGCTCGGATCCAGTGGTTGGGGCCAGGGCGGGCTCGGCGGCCGCTATGGGGGAGAGGCGCTTGTGTGGTTGGGTCTGGCACGATGGGTGGGTGGTGGGCGGCGGCGGCTATAGCTGGGGAGTGGGGAGGAGGCCCGCTGGCGTGGGGGAGGAGGCGCGCATCGACGGAGATGGCGACGACGGGGAATCGGGGGAGAGCGTGGGAGAGAGGCGGGGAATGTGGGGTTTGAGGGGATTGTTTTTGTTTGGGCCTTTTCTTTGTTCGTTAGGCTCTGAGTTTGGGAGTTCGGGAACCTATCGGTCGCGCCTTATAGGGCCATCCGTGATCCAAATAACTATTCTGATCCCAGGATCAGAATAGTGCCATTCTCTCTCTATATATGAAAATAACTTTTGGCATCATGAAGAAGAAACTATCGCTCAACCTTGGGGGAGGCTTAAGTACATGATGTACACATGCCCCAATCATGAGCTCTCAAGAGAAATTATCTTACAAAATTTTTATGCTTGGCTTTCTCATGATGATCAAACCATGCTCGATTCTTCTTCAACTGCTTCTTTTGTGAAGAAAACTATTGAATTCAGATGGGATCTTATGGAAAGAATTAAATGCAACTACGAAAATTGGGAACTCGACAAAGTTAAAGAGTTAGGTATAATGCTTAAGTTTGATTGTGTTAAATCTTTTATGGATACTGATGCTTTTCATAAGTTTAACACTAAATATGGACTTGACTCTGAGATAGTAGCTTCCTTTTGTGAATCATTTGCTACTCATGTTGATCTCCCTAAGTATAAGTGGTTTAAATATCACCCACCTATTAAAGAAAAGATTGAAGAACTCATTATAGTTAAAGATGAAGCTATCATTTACAATGTTGATCCAGTTTTGCCTACCACTTATATTGAGGAACCACCTTTTCCTGCTAGGATAAAGGAACATGCTAAAGTTTCAACTGTGGTTAATAAAAGTAATATTAGAGCACCTAGACCCTCTGAACAAATTAAATTTGAACCTAATGTTGCTATGGTTAAAGATCTCTTGGCTGATAGTATAGATGGGCATGTTATTTATTTCTATAGTGAAGCTACTAGAATTGCTAAACCTGATCCTAAAGATAAGAAAAAGCACGTCATTGGCATGCCTTTTGTATTAGTTAAAATAGAAGTTCATTGTTACCATGGCTTATGTGATTTGGGTGCTAGGGCTATTCTATTTACCTTATATCAAGAGATTATGAATGATATTGCACCTATTGAGATAGAACATATTGATGTTACTATTAAGCTTGCGAATAGAGATACTATTTCACCACTTGGGATTGTTAGAGATGTTGAAGTCTTGTGTGGAAAAATAAAATACCCTACTGATTTTCTAGTTCCATTTCAAGATGATTTTTCTCCCATTATATTTGGTAGACCTTTCTTGAATACAATTAATACTAAGATTGATTGCACTAAGGAAACTGTGAGTGTTAACTTTGGTGATGTATCTCATGAGTTTAATTTCTCTAAGTTGCATAGGCAACCTCATGATAAGGATTTGCCTAGTAAATATGAAATTATTGGTCTTGCTTCTATTGCCGTACCTCCTACTAACCCGTTAGAACAATATTTGCTAGACCATGAAAATGATATGCACATGAATGAAAGGAATGAAATAGATAAGATGTTCCTTAATCAACCACCTATCCTTAAACACAATTTGCCCGTTGAAACTCTTGGAGGTCCACCTCCACCTAAAGGTGATCCTGTGTTTGAATTAAAACAATTACCTAATACATTGAAATACACTTATCTTGATTAAAAGAAGATATATCCTATTATTATTAGTGCTAACCTTTTAAAGCACGAAGAAAAGAGATTACTGAAAACTCCGAGAAAGCACCGTGCTACTATTGGATATACTCTTGATGATCTTAAGGGCATTAGTCCCACTCTATGTCAGCACAAGATTAATATGGAGCATGATGCTAAACCAGTGGTCAATCATCAACGAAGATTAAATCCTAAGATGAAGGATGTGGTAAGAACTAAAATATTAAAGCTTCTGAAAGCAGATATAATTTATCCTATAGCTGATAGTAGATGGGTAAATCCTGTTCATTGTGTTCCTAAGAAAGGAGGCATTACCGTTGTTCCTAATGATAAAAATGAACTTATTCCAGAAAGAATTGTAACTGGTTATAGGATGGTAATCGATCTTAGGAAATTAAACAAAGCTACTAGAAAATATCATTACCCCTTGCCTTTTATAGACCAAATGCTAGAAAGACTATCTAAGCACACACGCTTTTGCTTTCTTGATGGATATTCTAGTTTCTTTCAAATACACGTGTCACAAGAAGATCAAGAGAAAACTACTTTTTACTTGTCCTTTTGGAACTTATGCTTATAGACGTATGCCTTTTGGTTTATGCAGTCCACCTGCTACCTTCCAAAGATGTATGACTGCTATGTTCACTTATTTATGTGAAAATATTGTTGAGGTTTTCATGGATGATTTCTCCATTTACGAGACTTCTTTTGATGACTGCTTAAGCAATCTTGATCGAGTTTTGCGGAGATGTGAACAAACTAACCTTGTCTTGAATTGGGAGAAGTGCTACTTTATGGTGAATGAAGGTATTGTCTTGGGGCATAAAATTTCTAAACGAGGTATTGAAGTGGACAAGGCTAAAGTTGATGCAATTGAGAAAATGCAATGTACTAAAGATATTAAGGTATAAGAAGTTTCCTTGGTCATGCTAGTTTCTATAGGAGATTTATTGAAGACTCCTCTAAAATTTCTAGGCCTCTTAGTAATCTCTTGCAAAAAGATGTTCCATTTATTTTTGATGATTGATACATCTCCATCGTATCTACTTTTTCTAACGCTTTTGCTCTTCTTTTGGACTCTAATTTGCATGATTTGAATGAAACTAACCCGGACTGATGTCGTCTTCAGCAGAACTACCGTGGTGTTATTTTTGTGCATAAATAGAAGTTATAGGAATCGTACGAAACTTTTTGGAGAATTATTTTGAAATAAATGAAAATTACTGGAACCAAGACCCACTAGAGGGGGCTCCCAGCTGCCCACTAGGCACCAGGGCGCGCCATCCCCTCTGACGCGCCCTGGTGGGTAGTGGGGCCCACGAGGCTCCGCTGACCCTAATTCCAAATCTATAAATTCCTATTTTTGGAGAAAAAAATAATGAAGGAAGAATCATTGCATTTTATGATACAGAGCCCCTGCCACCTCCTGTTCTTCATCAGGAGGCCATATCTGTAGCCCGTTCAGGGCTCCGGAGAGGGGGATCTTTCGTCTTCGTCATCATCAACCATCCTCCATCACCAATTCCATGATGCTCACTACCGGGAGTGAGTAATTCCTACGTAGGCTTGCTGGACGGTGATGGGTTGGATGAGATTTATCATGTAATTGAGTTAGTTTTGTTAAGGCTTGATCCCTAGTATCCACTATGTTCTGAGATTGATGTTTCTATGACTTTGCTATGCTTAATGCTTGTCACTCGGGACCGAGTGCCATGATTTTAGATCTGAACCATTTATGTTTTCACCATTATATCTATGTTCGTGATCCAATCTTGCAAGTTATATCCACCTATTACGTGTTATGATCTGCATACCCCAAGGTGACAATAATTGGGATTCTTTCTGGTGATTACCGTACTTTGAGGATTTCATGTATCACTATGTGTTAATGATTTGTTTCGGTTATCTATTAAAAGGAGGCCTTAATATCCCTTTGTTTCCATATGGACCCCGCTGCCACGGGAGGGTAGGACAGAAGTTGTCATGCAAGTTCTTTTCCATAAGCACGTATGACTATATATGGAATACATGCCTACATTATATTGATGAACTGGAGCTAGTTCTGTGTAGCCGAAGGTTATGAATGTTATGTGATGAATACCATCCAACAAAATCATTGATCCAGTGCCTACAAGCTTTTCACATATTGTTCTTGATGCGTTATTGATAACCCACAAGTATAGGGGATCGCAACAGTTTTTGAAGGTAGAGTATTCAATCCAAATTTATTAATTCGACACGTGCCGTCGTAGCGAGGAGGCAGGTCTGGTTTGAACATGCCGGGCCATGCTACGCTGCGTAGTTCGGTGGTGTAGGCGCGGCAGCCTGCTGTGGCCACGGGAGGCCGCAGGTGACGGAGAGCCTGGTCTTGCATGTCCCCACGCGCTGGAGCAGGGGGATGGTCGCGACGTGCTGGAGCAGGGAGTGCCCGGGCAGCTTCTGGCGGGCGAGGGACTTCTTGGCAGCTCTGTTCTTGCTGCGCTGGCACCTGACGGAGCGGGTTCCGCCCAGGGGCCATGCGCCTTGGGGCCATGGAGTCTTCTTGAGGAGGAGGCGGCCGGGGCACCGCCGGAGCCTCTTCGCCCGCGCGGGGCGGGGTGCGGTGCAGCGGAACGGACGGCGCGGAAGAGCCCCCTGCAGCGCGGACGAGCTCGGCAATGCGGTCAGGCCATTCTTCATAGACGTCGTCGATGGGATGGTAGCGCAGGAGCTCGTTTGCCACAATGAGTGCAGCCCGAGCCTCCATGGGCGCGCGGAGCGCGCGGGACGAAGATCCAGCTGGGGCGAGCAAGGGAGTTGCGGTGCGGACGTCTTGCCGCACGGACGGATGCTGGGACGATGCTTGCAGCTCGTCCACCACCGGGCCGGTGGCGGCGTTGATGGTAGGTGACGGGGAACGGCATGGATGCCCGCCGACAGGGGCCATCTGGGCGACGCGGGAAGCGAGTGCGGCCCGGCGCTCGACGCGGGCCCGACGAGCGTCAGACATGGGCGTGACGGTCCGAGGAGAACGGGGCGGTGGAAGACGATTTCCGGCGCACCCCTACCTGGCGCGCCAAATGTCGGATTTCGGGTTCCGGCAGAACCTTGAGGTTTGAACACTGGGGTGCGCACGGAGATTTCGCCTCCTACCTACCTGCACCCCTCCGCCATGCTAAGATCTAAACTAAGGAAAGAACAGCACAAGAGACACAGGGTTTATACTGGTTCGGGCCACCGTTATGGTGTAATACCCTACGCCAGTGTGTGGTGTGTGGATTGCCTCTTGGGCTGATGATGATGAACAATACAAGGAAGAACAGCCTCGCGAGGGTCTGTTCTTGGCTGGTGCGATGAATTGCTCGGAGGAGTTCAGTCACCTTTCTCTCTCTCTCTCTCTGCCCGACTGACCGATCTAACGAGCCTCTTCCTTCCTCTTTTTCGTCCTCTATCCTTCTCTCTCTCCTTCTATGTGGGTGGCTGGTCCTATTTATAGAGGCCCTGGTCCTCTCCCCAAATATTGAGCGGGAAGGGAGCCAACAATGGCGAGCTAATTTGAAGGGGGACAGCAAGTATCAGCTATCCTGACAAAAGTAGTCTTCGCCTGCGCAAAGCTCTGGTGATGATGCCGTCTTGGGCTCCACGGTGACCTCCTTCTCGTAGTCCTCCTGGTCTTGGTCTCGTTGCACCGAAATGGCAACCTTTGCCTGATGCCTCGGTACTCCGCGGCTGTGCTTGCCCCCTTTGCACCAAAGAGGAAAGGAGGACGCTGCACGGGCTGGCACCCGCCTGGCGCCCTGAGTTGTCATGGCTTGCGTCATGGGCACCTCATGAGTTACCCCGCCTTGATCTCTCCGCCTCCTCGTGAGCTAGCCTGACGAGGCCGTGCCTGAGGAAGCTTCGCGTCATCCGCCTCGCGAGGCTTGGCCCCTCACGAGGGTCTTGGGTTTGTGTTGGTGAAGATGGGCCGTGCTGGGCCCCCCTTTGAGCCACGCCGCAGGCCGCAGGCAGGCAAGTTTGGGGACCCCCGTTCCCAAAACGCCGACAGTAGCCCCCGGGCCCAAGGCGCGCCCAGACTTGGTCGTGTAGGGAGGCGGAAGGGCAAGGGCGAAGCACCGCGGGCCCTAACAGCCTGCGGCCTTGGGCGCCGCGTGGCGGTTGACTGGACGTGGGCGCCTCAGTAACCGTGCGAGTTGATAAAGGAGTGGCATCCGCCTAGGCCCTGCTTCTTGCTTTCTCCGCTTGCTGCTAGATCCCCTTTCTTGCGCCTCTCCTTCCTTCCTCCGAGATTTCCAGATCTGCTCTGACCGCGCGGCCTAGGGAGCCATGGCGCCTCGTCAGCCCCCGGCTGCAGCTTGGTACTCGTCTGCCCTGGACTCGCCGAACGTGTCGGAGGCGGGCCTTGCCCGGTTGCGCAGGATGGCGACGGCATGGGGCATCAACGGGGAGAAGGTGTTCAAGGCCGGCTCCGCCACCCCTGAGGGTCAAAGGAGCACCTTCTATCCGCTCTTCGTAAGTGCCATTGTTGCTGGCCTGGTGCCTCCCTTCTCCGAGTTCTTCTTCTCTGTCCTCCTCCATTAGAAGCTACAGGCTCTGCATCTCCATCCCAACTCCGTCCTTCTCCTGGCAATCTTTGCTTATTATTGCGAAACACATGTTGGGGTGCAGCCCTCAGTGGCCTTGCTGCGCCACTACTTCTACCTTCGGACCTCTCGTGGGACTGCTTCCGCGTGCGCGAGCTTCGTTGCGTCCGGCGGCGCCATTGCCATCTCGAACTCTGGGAAGAGGATTGAGGGCTTCAGGAGCAAGTGGATCTTGGTGGATGTTGGGCGCATTCACCCTCGGCTGATCCTGCCCACGGAGCAGCCCACGAGCTCCAGCGACTGGGGTCGAGCGGAGCTCACGGATCCCCGCGCGAAGATGGTGTTGGAGAAGATGGACGCGGATCTGAGGCCGACCGACATGGCGGTGGCGAAGCTGACCGGCGCATCACTGCTGAGGGAGTTCCTGGAGCACCGGCTGGCTCCGCTTCGGCAGTACTCGCTTCCAATGTGGAGGCCCCATCCGAACCCCGCGGCCTTGGCCGCCGGAGACCTGGCTGCGGTTCTCCAATCTCTGGTCGGGGGCAATGTGGCAAGGCTGGAGGGCGCTCCTACGCCCTTGTTCCTCCGCAACGACTGGGAGCGGGTGGTGAAGTCCATGCCCGTCTTCAACGGGGATGGGCCAGTGCCCCTGGAAGCTCCCGAGGAACCGGTGGACGTGCCCTCCGGTGATTCCAGCGAAGAGGAAGAGGGAGGGGAGCGCAGAAAAGGGACTGACTCCGTGGCGACTGAGAGAGTCAAGGGCTCCCCTCCCCCGGCGCAGGTCCCGCGTTCTCCGCCTCTCTCCGAATGATGATGACGAGGATGACGACGAAGACGACGACGAGCAGGACGGCGGGAGCTCGCCCCCGATCCCGAAGAAGGACAAGACCGGGCTGATCTCCCGCAGGTCTCCCCCGGCCCCGGGGCGAACCGCAGACGCACCTTTTGCCTCCAAGCTTCCCGAGGTCGACCCTTCCAGCCGGCTTTCAGGCTTCAAATTTGGCCGGAGGCCGCTTGAGCTCACTAGCGACGACTCGTAAGCATTCGATTCTTGTCTTTATCTCTTGCTCTGCTTCTGAGGCTTGACGTCCGCATCTTTGGATAGGTTGGCGCCCGCAACAAAGAAGCCGAAGGGGGCTCCCGAGGTTCCATCCGTGGCGGCGCTTCTGCCCGCGAAGGAAGGTGACCGCGACGCACAGGCTTCTCCTGCCCGGTCGTCCTCGCGAGGTCTGGCTGAGCCGCCTGGGGCGAGCTCAGCCCCCGCGGCCCAAGTGGCTCCCGAGGTGCTCTTGCCTGCCGCCGCCACTACAGCTGTCGGGGTGCAGCAGACTCTGCCTCAGGATGCTGCGGCTGCGCTGCCGCTTTCTCCTCCTACTCCATCGGCCGCTGTCTCTCCGACTCCTTCTGCCGTTCTGGATCGTGCTGTTGCTGAGCTGGACCGACTGTGGCAGGATCTTCTTGGCGCCGACCCCCGCTTGGTGGTCGGGCGTTTGGAGCTGGCTTCTGGATGGGTTCGCTCCAACGCCTCGATTCAGGCGGCGCTGGTCCAGGCCTCGACGGCATGCGACGAGGAGAAGCAGGCCGTCCTGGAGGCGAAGGCTGCCCGCGATGCAGCCTTGGGGGAGGTGGTCGACGTTCGCGGTCGCTGCAAGGCGCTGGAGGACGAGCTGCAAGGCCTGCGGGATCGGCTCGCGGAAGAGGTCCGCCTTCGCAAAGAGCAGGAAGAAGGCGTGAAGGCTCGCGAGGCAGCCGTCGAGGGCCAGGAGGCCAAGCTCAGGAAGCGCCGCGACCGCCTAGGCGCGCTGGAGTAGGAGTTGGGGGCGAGGAAGGCCGAGCTGGACGGCAAGGCCCTGGTTCTTGCCGAGGACCGCGCGGCCTTCACGGAGTTGGAGGCGAAGGCTCGCTCCTCGCTGAGGATGCTTTATGACAGCGGCCTGGAGAGCGCGCTGGCCGGCACCGAGGACGGCCCCGCCAAGCTGCTTCCCTTCCTGGTTCACGCTCTTGAAGATGTCGCCCTTGGCCTTGGCCCCACGGCCGAGGCCGAGGCGCGTGTCCTGTCTTCTGCAGCACTGACGTGGGTCCTCACCCACATCTACCTTCGCGATCCCGGTGTCGACCTCGACAGCCTGCTGGAGCCAGTGAGCGGTGAGCGTGCCGCTGCCGCTGCCGAGGCCGTGAAGGGTCGTGCGGAGGCTCTGCTGGGGAAGTTCCGGGCCTTCAGCACCAAGCCGGAGCAAGGCGCTGCCGACCCCGCTGCTCCATGAGTCGAACCCGCTCCGCGCTGCTCCCCCGCCGCCAAGTGACTCCGTCGTGGCTCCTGTCCTGCTTTTAATTCCTGCACACGTATCATGCCTCGGGGAGGCGTTTAAACTTGCGTTTGGCATTGAAATAACAGTGTGGACTGTAATATTTGCTTTTGAATTCCTTGAGATTAGCGCCTTTCCTTCCTACTTGCTTACGTTCTACGCCGGCAGAGCCCGGCCCCACGCGTACCTCACCCAGCAATAGTCCCGACAGGAAACCAGGACGGGACCAAGGAGTGAGGGGCTACGTGACAAGTTAGGCTCCTGAGTCGCGATGCTCGGGAGTCCCCCTTGGCGCACGAACAACAAGTAGGGAGGTGTGATGCGGGTGGATCCACCGTTCTACATCTGCAGGGCCCGGCCGCGCGCGTGCCTCACCCAGCGATGGTCCCGACCGGAAACTAGGATGGGGCCACAGAGTGAGGGGCTACGTGACCAGTTAGGCTCCTAAGTCGCGATGCTCAGGAGTCCCCCTTGACGCTCAAACGGCCTTCGTACCTTGGCTCCGCTCGGGGAGAGACGCGCGATGAACCAGGCCCAGGGGGACCTGGCCGGGCGGCGTGCGTCTGGGTGTGACCCAGGCGCAGCCCTCGTGCCCAGCCCCCTCGCGCGGCACTCCCGAGGGGAGGCATTACGATGAGGCTAGACATTGAGCTCTGGGCTCCTTGAGGTTGATGCGGCCCGGGGGCCACCCTTAGTTGTTTATCACCAGCGCGGAGCATAGTGCTACCGTATGTGTACGGGCATAGCCGCTCCTTGAGGTTGATGTTTCTATGACTTTGCTATGCTTAATGCTTGTCACTCGTGACCGAGTGCCATGATTTTAGATCTGAACGATTTATGTTTTCACCATTATATCTATGTTCGTGATCCAATCTTGCAAGTTATATCCACCTATTACGTGTTATGATCCGCATACCCCAAGGTGACAATAATTGGGATTCTTTTTGGTGATTACCGTACTTTGAGGATTTCATGTATCACTATGTGTTAATGGTTTGTTTCGGTTATCTATTAAAAGGAGGCCTTAATATCCCTTTGTTTCCATATGGACCCCGCTGCCACGGGAGGGTAGGACAAAAGTTGTCATGCAAGTTCTTTTCCATAAGCACGTATGACTATATATGGAATACATGCCTACATTATATTGATGAATTGGAGCTAGTTCTGTGTAGCCCAAGGTTATGAATGTTATGTGATGAATACCATCCAACAAAATCATTGATCCAGTGCCTACAAGCTTTTCACATATTGTTCTTGATGCGTTATTGATAACCCACAAGTATAGGGGATCGCAACAGTTTTTGAAGGTAGAGTATTCAATCCAAATTTATTGATTCGACACGTGCCGTCGTAGTGAGGAGGCAGGTCTGGTTTGAACTTGTCGGGCCACGCTACGCTGCGTAGTTCGGTGGTGTAGGCGCGGCATCCTGCTGTGGCCACGGGAGCCGCAGGTGACGGAGAGCCTGGTCTTGCATGTCCCCACGCGCTGGAGCAGGGGGATGGTCGCGACGTGCTGGAGCAGGGAGCGCCCGGGCAGCTTCTGGCGGGCGAGGGACTTCTTGGCAGCTCTGTTCTTGCTGCGCTGGCACCTGACGGAGCGGGTTCCGCCCAGGGGCCATGCGCCTTGGGGCCATGGCATCTTCTTGAGGAGGAGGCGGCCGGGGCACCGCCGGAGCCTCTTCGCCCGCGCGGGGCGGGGTGCGGTGCAGCGGAACGGACGGCGCGGAAGAGCCCCCTGCAGCGCGGACGAGCTCGGCAACGCGGTCAGGCCATTCTTCATAGACGTCGTCGACAGGACGGTAGCGCAGGAGCTCGTTTGCCGCGATGAGTGCAGCCCGAGCCTCCATGGGCGCGCGGAGTGCGCTGGACGAAGATCCAGCTGGGGCGAGCGAGGGAGTTGCGGTGCGGCCGTCTTGCCGCACGGACGGATGCTGGGACGATGCTTGCCGCTCGTCCCTCGCCGGGCCGGTGGCGGCGTTGACGGCAGGTGACGGGGAACGACGTGGATGCCCGCCGACAGGGGCCGTCTGGGCGACGCGGGAAGCGAGTGTGGCCCGGCGCTCGACACGGGCCCGACGAGCGTCAGACATGGGCGTGACGGTCGGAGGAGAACGGGGCGGTGGAAGACGAATTCCGGCGCACCCCTACCTGGCGCGCCAAATGTCGGATTTCGGGTTCCGGCAGACCCTTGAGGTTCGAACACTGGGGTGCGCGCGGAGATTTCGCCTCCTACCTACCTGCACCCCTCCGCCATGCTAAGATCTAAACTAAGGAAAGAACAACACAAGAGACACAGGGTTTATACTGGTTCGGGCCACCGTTGTGGTGTAATACCCTACTCCAGTGTGTGGTGTGTGGATTGCCTCTTGGGCTGATGATGATGAACAATACAAGGAAGAACAGCCTCGCGAGGGTCTGTTCTTGGCTGGGGCGATGAACTGCTCGGAGGAGTTCAGTCACCTTTCTCTCTCTCTCTCTGCCCGACCGACCGATCTAACGAGCCTCTTCCTTCCTCTTTTTCGTCCTCTATCCTTCTCTCTCTCCTTCTATGTGGGTGGCTGGTCCTATTAATAGAGGCCCTAGTCCTCTCCCCAAATATTGAGCGGGAAGGGAGCCAACAATGGCGGGCTAATTTGAAGGGGACAACAAGTATCAACTATCCTGACAAAAGTAGTCTTCGCCTGCGCAAAGCTCTGGTGATGATGCCGTCTTGGGCTCCACGGTGACCTCCTTCTCGTAGTCCTCCTGGTCTTGGTCTCGTTGCACCGAAATGGCAACCTTTGCCTGATGCCTCGGTACTCCGCGGCTGCGCTTGCCCCCTTTGCACCAAAGAGGAAAGGAGGACGCTGCGCGGGCTGGCACCCGCCTGGCGCCCTGAGTTATCATGGCTTGCGTCATGGGCACCTCGTGAGGTACCCCGCCTTGATCTCTCCGCCTCCTCGTGAGCCAGCCTGACGAGGCCGTGCCTGAGGAAGCTTCACGTCGTCCGCCTCGCGAGGCTTGGCTCCTCTCGAGGGTCTTGGGTTTGTGTTGGTGAAGATGGGCCGTGCTGGGGCCCCCTTTGAGCCACGCCGCAAGCAGGAAAGTCTGGGGACCCCCGTTCCCAGAACGCCGACACCTCCCAACGACAAGCCGAGTCGCCATCGCCATCGTCTTCGCGGTCAACATGCTTCCCAACGACCCCGAGCCCCGCTAGCTTATCCAAGAGGTCGGCGACGCTCCTCTCCTTCCACTGTGGGGAAGCTCCCAATCTCGGAGCACATACATCGACTGGATCAAGCCGCCTTCGACCTCAGGACCTGACTCCATTCGTCGCCGCCGCCGCGTCGCTCCTCTGGTCCACCTCGACCCCCTACGACTTCGTCGACCACGCCCCGAGCTCCTTGTGAGCTTCTCCTCCATTCCTCCCTTTCCCCCTCGATTCATTCGCTGCTCCACCGCCGTAGCCACCGCATCAGAGCTCTGCTCCCGCGCCCGCGTTGCGTGCGCCATCCGCTCCTCCCGCACACCCAGTGCCTCGCCTGGCGGCCCTCCGCCACGAGTCACGCCGTCCGCGCGTGCGCCCTGTCCCACCCCTGCGTGGCCACGCCGTTATTGGTCGCCGCTGCGCTACTGCAGCAAGCTTCTGCTCGCCGCTGCCACCGGTTGCCTTCGATCATTGCCGCACGCCGTCACAGTCCCCGCGTGCCCGTGCGCCTCGACTGGGTCCCGCACTCGCCCTCCCACGGCCACAACACCCCACCTACCGTCTGTTCCGCTCCGCCCGCGCCCTCTTGGCCGCGTGAAAGCACAAGTGCTCCCTGGGTGATTTTGGTAATTAATGTCAACATATCTCTTGTTGGACTAATGTTTTCATCTAGTATGTTTCAGATAAGTTTAACAATGGAGTGGCATGGATTAGAGGATGTGGAACCCCTTCAAGACGATAAGGACAAAGGATTGGCTCAAGCTCAAAGCTAAGGACTCTACATTTCTCATTTTAGTGATCGAAGATCACATTGAGTCCATAGGAAAGCCAATACTATTAAGAGGGGATGAGGTGTTGCTTAATGGCTTGCTTGCTCAAAGTGCTTAGTGATATGCTCCACAGCCCTCAACCACTTTCTCAAATCCACATATGCCCCAAACCAAAAGTCAAACTTGGCCCCACCGAAACTTTCTATCGAGCGCCACCGAGTTCACTTGACATAGCCACTGCCAAAAACCCTAATCAATTCTGTCTCACCGATGGGATCTCGCTCTCACCGAGATGGGCTTGCAAACTCTCTGTTGCCTATTGCATTAATTTCGGTCCCACCGAAGTATGAAATTGGTCCCATCGAGTTTGCTTGGCCAACTCTCTGTTTAGCTTATTACCAAAATCGGTCCCACCGAGTTTGTGTAATCCGTCCAACCGAGATGAGGCTTTACCCTAACCCTAGCACATCGGTCCCACCGAGTTGATCATGTCGGTCCCACCGAAATGCCTAACGGTCACATTATGAACCAAATCGGTCTGACCAAGTTTTATGATTCGGTCCCACCGAGTTTGGTGATTTGTGTGTAACAGTTAGATTTTGTGTGGAGGCTATATATACCCCTCCACACACTCTTCATTCATGGAGAGAGCCATCAGAATATGCCTACACTTCAAACATACATTTTCTGATAGAGAACCACCTACACTTGTGTTGAGGTCAAGATATTCCATTCCAACCACATAAATCTTGATCTCTAGCCTTTCCCAAATTTCTTTCCACTAAAATCATCTTTCTACCAAATCCAATCATACGAGAGAGAGTTAAGTGTTGGGGAGACTATCATTTGAAGCACAAGAGCAAGGAGTTCATCATCAACACACAATTTATTACCTTTTGGAGAGTGGTGTCTCCTAGATTGGTTAGGTGTCACTTGGGAGCCTCCGTCAAGATTGTGGAGTTGAACCAAGGAGTTTGTACGGGCAAGGATATCGCCTACTTCATGAAGATCTACCCTAGTGAGGCAAGTCCTTCGTGGGCAATGGCCATGGTGGGATAGACAAGGTTGCTTCTTCGTGGACCCTTCGTGGGTGGAGCCCTCCATGGAGTCGCGCAACCGTTACCCTTCGTGGGTTGAAGTCTCCATCAACGTGGATGTACGATAGCACCACCTATCGGAACCACGCCAAAAATCTCCATGTCTCCAATTGCGTTTGCACACTCCAATCCTATCCCTTTACATTCTTGCAACTTGCATGATTTACTTTCTGATACTCATATACTCTTGTCATGCTTGCTTGATATGTATTGTGAATGTTTGAACTTGTGCTAAAACTCCATTTCAACACAAAGAATTTTAAAACTACAACTTTTCTTGCTAAGGGTCTATTCACCCCCCTGTAGACACCTCTTCTCGATCCTTTCAATTGTTATCAGAGCATTGGTCTCCATTGCTTTGGTTTAAACACCTTTGGAGGAAGATGGATTAGTCTACTTTGGGGAGTCGAAGACGCAGAGTGCCTATTCTTGATGGAGAGTACTTTCATCAGTGAAAAAATGAGATGCTTGAGATTTTCAATGAATATCATTTGATCAAGTACATTACTACTCCTTGTGCTCGCATT
Source organism: Triticum urartu (assembly GCF_003073215.2). Classification (NCBI taxonomy): domain Eukaryota; kingdom Viridiplantae; phylum Streptophyta; class Magnoliopsida; order Poales; family Poaceae; genus Triticum; species Triticum urartu. Next base: position 228,014,379 of record NC_053028.1, read on the forward strand.
GTTGATCCCTTGCATCCCACACTCGATGAGGATCTTGACATGATTCACAACCTTAGAACTGTTAATCTTATTGCTAGAGGTTTTCCTAGAAATTTGCTTGGTTGCTTTCCTACTCTTGATTGTGCCTACACCATATGGAGATTCCTTGAGGAACGATTTCCAAACTATTCCTTGAAAAACTTAGATGAGATCCTTCATAAGTCTATTGCCTTGAGTAAGATGAGTTCCAATGATCCCAAATTTGGTGACTGTTTATTTGAGCTTACTGTCAGGACCCCGATTCCAAGTCACATCGATCTAGCTGGTAACACCTCATATCACTTTGCGGCCTCACGCATGGTATTCCCACAGGTGTCGCCTTACCATGGCCCGGGGCCGTTTGCGCCTTTTGGCTCACGTATATGATAGTGTCGCTAGCATCCATATGACGGAGAACCCGGGCCGACATGGCTAGTCGTGAAACCAAAGCGGCACTAACCCATGGAGACAGGCATACATGAATCAACTTCGAGCATGTCGGTCAGCAGCGTGTGAATCCGGGCTGTAGCACTGGGCTAACAGGACTCCGGATGTCACCGCGTGACATTTCCCCGAAGGGAAAGACACAGGAATGAAGTGAAACACATGCCGGCCAGTCAAGTGTCCTGAGCAGTAGTGCTGGGCTAGCAAGACTCCGGTGAACCGGGCTGTAGCGGACTACTATGGCTCAAGGAAGCACTAGACTACATTTCCCCATAAGAGAGGCTGCCAAGGATAAACGACTAGATTGTCGGATCCCACACATACCAAGCATTTCAATCATACACACAATATGCTCGATATGTGTAAATACAACATGGCATCACAACAAGACTCTACGACTCAAGTATTTATTCACTAGGCTCCGAGGAGCGAGATATTACAAACATGGGTCTCATGACCCAACAATCATAGCATACAAATCAAAGCACATGCGGAAGCTTAACATGTCTGGGGACAGACATCTACAAATGAAAAGGGCTGAGAAGCCTGACTATCTACCAGATCCTGCCGAGGGCACAAGATCGTAGCTGAGGTAGCAAGCTAAACGTCGAAGTCCACACGGAACTACTAGCGAGACTGAAGTCTCTCTGCAAAACATAAATTAAGCAAACGTGAGTACAAAGGTACTCAGCAAGACTTACATCAGAACTAGCTACATATGCATTGGTATCAACAAGGGGGGGTGGAGTTTGACTGTAGCAAGCCAGCTTTGACTCAGTGGCTAACCTGAACTACGACTGCAAGCAACTCTTTTGAGGTGGTGCACACGAGTCCACATATTCACCATTCAATACACCACTATGGATCCGCTCCCGTCTCCCTACGAGAAGGCCATCCATAGCACTCACACTTATCTTGCGAGTTTTAGAGTATCCACTTCCACTTGTCTATGAACTGTTATAGGCAACCCAGAAGTCCTTTACCGCGGACACGGTTATTCCAATAGATCATTTATAACCCTGTAGGGGTGTACTTCTTCACACACGCTCGCCCCACTTACCACCATGTACACGTCGTGTATCTCGGCAACCTTCAAGCGGAAGCCTGGCGAGGGAGTCGACCACGACCTGACTAACCACACAAGCCTCTAGTCCAGGTTTATCGCCTATTCGGGTTCCATCCGCGAGGAGATCTGGCCGGAGTTTCGCTCACAGCCCCAAACAATGTGTGCACGGTTCCCGAGACACCAAATGGGCGCCCGGTACACCATGCCACGGTGTATCTACCGCATCATAGCCCACCCCTAGGGTCAGCGCTATGCATGGCCGCCAACACATATCCTACAAACACCAGAAACTAGTTGCAACTCCTGGATAGAGGACAAGGGCAGTTAATAAGTCGAGAGGGTCCATTGGTTTCAGGCCCAATGCGTGGTAGTAGCTGGTCATGGATCACAAACACAGAACTCAGTTCCTAATAACGGTTTCAATGAGACAACACACCATGTACTCCTACATGGCCTCTCACCGCTACCTTTACCAAATCATGTTCACACACTTAGCTCACACACAGTAGGACATGTTCATCACTGTTCCAATTCATCCCCGATGAATCAGACCTGACACAACTGAAAGTGCGTTATATCAACTAGAGGGGGGTGAATAGGCGATTTTTATGAAAGTCTTCAAAACGTGGAAGTTTCGAAGACAAACAACAGAAATAAACCTATTACCATGCAGCGGAAGGTAGACTACACTAGGCAAACCATAGTCAAGTATTCAATGAAGTGAAAGCACAGTGACTAATAGCAGCTAGGTAGTAAGGATCAGGTAGGAAGATATTCTGAAGCCAAACAGAACACGCAGTCACTCAGTGAAGACAAAAGATAGCGCAATCATACAATGACTTCACAAGGACCAACAGTAAGTAAAGGGAAGGGAAGGATGAAACCAGTGACTCGTTGAAGACAATGATTTGTTGGACCAGTTCCAGTTGCTGTGACAACTGTACATCTGGTTAGGGCGGCTAGGTATTTAAACCTGAGGACACACAGTCCCGGACACCCAGTCCTGAACACGCAGCTCAGGACACCCAGTCCTCACCGTATTCCCCTTGAGCTGAGGTCACACAGACCTCGCCCAATCACTCTGGTAAGTCTTCAAGGTAGACTCCCAAACCTTCACAGACTTCGTTCACTGGCATTCCACAATGTCTCTTGGATGCTCAGAACGTGACGCCTAACCGGCTGGAGGATTCACAGTCCTCAAGTGTAATAAGTCTTCAGATCACACAGACAAGAAGACTTAAGTGATGCCTAACACTCTTTGGCTCTGGGTGGTTAGGGCTTTATCCTCGCAAGGAATTCTCTCTCAAAGGCTTCAAGGTGGGTTGCTCTCAAACGACAAAAGCCGTGCACTAAGTCTGAGCAGCCAACCATTTATGGTTGTAGGGGGTGGGATATTTATAGCCACTAGGCAACCCGACCTGATTTTTCCGAAATGACCCTGGGTCACTAAGGAACTGACATGTGTTCCAACGGTCAGATTTCAAACTCACACGGCAACTTTACTTGGGTTACAAGCAAAGCTGACTTGTCCGACTCTGGACAAGATTCGCTCTCATAGTCTTCACTCGAAGACATAGGTTTTGGTTAAGCATCATTTCAGTCATTCTGACTGGTTCTCTTGGACCCCACTTAACAGTACGGTGGTTCCTATGACTCAACAAAGAAGAAACAGAACTACGAAAGATCTAAGTCTTCGAGCTCCATAGGCTTCATGCGATGTCTTCTCTTGTCATAGTCTTTAATGAGAATATCTTCATAAACCACCTTTGACATCAATGTCTTCATACATTTTTAGGGGTCATCTCTGGTAGGAAAACCGAATCAATGAGGGACTTCTACCTGTGTTATCCTGCAATTCTCACAAACACATTAGTCCCTCAACTAGGTTTGTCGTCAATACTCCAAAACCAACTAGGGGTGGCACTAGATGCACTTACAATCTCCCCCTTTTTGGTGATTGATGACAAACTAGTTGAAATTTTCAACAGGGAATATAATATGTGAAATCGTAAAGGATAAGGAATTGTCTTCATAAGTTGCAAGGGCTCCCCCTGAAGATGTGCATATAAGTAATTTGCTTTTGGAATGCAGATGCACATGGCAGGTTGTACTCGTGGAGATCCTCTTCAACTTATGCTGACAATCCACTATGCATGTGAAGGTATGTGAAGATAATGACATGCATAATGGAAAATGGAATTCTGCAAAATGATCTAAGTGTGGAATTTATCGTCGCACATGCGGAATTTATCATCGCATCAGAAAGTGGCAAATAAGTAGCAGACGACCATCGAGTTTAAGTGTTACAAATCAAAGAACCAAATGTATCAAAATGAGAGTTGTAAACACGAAGCAAAATATAAAGCAACCGCCCATATGGACCCGCTTGAAGACTATCAAACTCATATGCTTCTCCCCCTTTTGTCAGTAAGGACCAAAAAGGTTTGAAGACATAGAGCATCTACTTGTTCCCATGAAGAGTAGGTGAAGCAGCAGGGTCGTCGGTGGTGTTCGGCGATGCAGAAGAACTTGGAGCAGTGTCGAAGCATGCTGAAGGAGGTGGCGGTGTAGTAGCATCGTCTTCATCCTCGATCACTCTGGCATTCACAGTTGCAGTAGAGGAAGAGAACTCAGAGTCTTCAAGAGATGGAGTTCGTCGTAGCACTGCCCTTCGAGGAGGTGTGGAGTCAAACTTGAAGCGTTCAGAGAAGCCATCCTCTTGAAGATCATCTTCAGAGCACATTAGTGTCAGCCCTTTCCATGTGCGTCGAGAGGTTTCATGTGCAACAAAGGCATTCTTGGTGGCAAGATTGCGAATGCGGTTGACATCCACCAAGAGGCTTTGCATTTGGCGCTTCAGCCAGTCATGATGCCTATCCTGTTTCTGATGAAGAGCCACCAGAAGCTCTCGGTCATTGAGAACACGAGTGCGCTTCTTGGGTCGTTGGGCAATTGTGCTGTCGGTGGCTTCAGTAAGGGCAGGATGTGGTGCACGTGTAGTTCCAGCCAAAGGATACACATGAGTGACTGCTTCAACTCCTTCAATGTTCTGAGAAAAACTTTGATGCTCCGCATTCTGAAGACTTAGAGGTTCCTTGGCAGGCTCAGGATAAATGGCTTCAACAGACATATCCACATCAGGCAGAAAGATCCGATGATTGCGAGCAGATGGCTGATATGAGATAGCGGAGTGGATTTTGATCAGCCGCATTATCCATGGAGCGTAGAACTTCAAGCCAAAAAGATCAGAGCCTGATGCAGCAAGTTGGCGGATGAAGAAGTCCTGTGCATTGAAGCATTTGCCATGAAGAATATAGAAGATCAAAGTCTTCATTGCACCTTCCAGCTTGGCATGTGGAGAATGTCCTTTGATGGGCCAGAGAGTTCGCCTTATGATGTGATAAATTGTTCTTGGCAGATACTCAAGGTCTTTAACGAAGAACTCCTTGGGATATGCAGCATCTTGGGGCAATGGCTTCATCATACTGAGCATCTGACTCATGTTGGGTTCTGGCTTCTGAAAGATGCTCTCCACAGTTTCACTGTGAAGCTGACAGCCATGTTCGTAGAGATCGCCAGGAGTGGGTAGACCAGTGAGCTCAATGATATCAAAGGCTTTGGCGTCGTGATGAACATTTCCTATCATCCACTCCAGGACCCAAGTCTTCGGATCTCTGTTGTATCCACAGATGTGAAGTGTGGCATAGAATTGAAGCAGCAACTCTTCATTCCAGTGCTCTTGGTCGGTGACAAACGGCAGCAATCCAACCTCTTTGAAGCAATCCAGAGCTTCTTCCAGACAGGGCAGACCAACTATTGCTTCAATGTCAAGACGCTTATGTGGGAAGATGCGACCTTGATTGTATAGAATGCAGGAGTAATAGCTTCACTGCGAATAGCTCCAGAACCGATCAGATGATATTCTTTCCCTTGAGTAGGGGTTCCTGGAGCTATTGAAGAAAGTGTTGTCTGCTTTGAAGCCATTGACATTGAAGGATCCAGGTGCTGATGCAGGACCTGGAAACCTGGGCAATCTTGGGATTGGCTTCTGTACCTGAGGCATGTGCTCAACATGATAGTCGAACTGAGGACCAGCAGCAGGCGCAGGAACAGAAGCAGTAGCATCAGTGGCTTTGCTGACTTCTGGTGCTTTGGTTGGTGTAGGCTCCACATTGGCTTCAGCCATGACAGCGTCAGTGGCTTCATTGGTTTCGGTGGTGGCAGCCTCACAGTTCTCAACCTCCACTTGACGAGCTGGAGGGTCGGTCACAGTCGCGTTCTCCTCGAGAACAACTTCTTGGTGGGACGGGGGAGTAGCAGCTTTTAGGGTTTCTTCTTCATCGGCTGATGTAGCCGGAATGTCTTCAGCAATATTAGCTTCAGACTCAGAGACTGGAGGCCTTGGTCCTTTGCGAAGCCTGCGTAACGCTGGCGACGCCTGTGGAGTTGGAGTTGGCTGGGCCTCAAAGTCATCTTCCTCTTGTGCTTGTGGGCGATCAGCCCATGATGCATCCTGAGCAATTGGCGTCAGAGAACGACCAATGCTGATGAGCTCGCTGTGCGTTAGCACAGGCGATGATACCTGTTGGTGCTCGAGCTGAGAAAGAAGTACATCATCTTCAACATGGTCATGGTGACCAATGTCTTCAGCAGCGATGGGATCAGCTGCTGAAAAGTCTTCAGCTTCATGAGCCTCTGTGAAATCAGGCTCATGGACAGTCAGTTGACGCTCCTGAGGTTCAGCGTCAGGGCGAACCATGGAGATGGGTTCAACAATCAAGGGCTCTGTGGGAGTAGCCCATTCTCTCTTGGTCTTCCGCTTCTTCTTGGAGGGAGCAGTAGCAGAGGCTTCAGGATGTTTCCTCTTTCTGGCTTCAGCCTCAGTAGTCCTCGTCTTCTTCAGTTCTGAAGCGGTTGACCTGGCCTTTGGCTTTGAGCCAGTCATGCTAGTTGGGAAGACAATGGGATTTGCTTCCTGCCTTGGTGCGTTGGGTTCGGCCACAATGGGCTTATTCTTCTTCTTTGCAGCCATCCTGGGGTCGATGCCAGGACACCCAAGGGCCTTGCGCTTCTCAGCCTCATTGTAGGCTTGCACACACTTGTCAGCCAGGCTCTTCATGCACTCACGAGAACCTTGAGCTTCTTCACGCTTCTTGAGAAAAGCTTCTTTAAGCTCGTGTAGCATAAGCTTGAAGTTCTTGACCTCTTGTACGCTGAGCTTGGCCATATGCTTCTTGAACTAAGCTTTTTCATAGTCTATCTTTTGCTTCAGTTCGACGATGCGCTGAGCTAGAGCTAGCTCTGAAGCAATGGCGCCATGGAAGGCGACACTGAGACCAATGGGAAGTTGCAGGTCTTCAAAGCTGAGGTTGGGCGTTTCAAACCACTCATCGATGAAGTCGTGGATGATTTCCACGTCAAAGAGAGGCAAATTGTTGAAGATTTCTGCTTCTTCTTTGCTCTTGATCAGCTGCTCAAGAGCGTCATCTACAAGATCTTCATCACTGGACAGATCAATGGCATCGTTCCGCAGAATAGCAGCAGCTGTCAGTTCTTGGCTGGTGTCTGGCACAGGCATCTTGACCTTCTGGGGCTTGGAGATGCGTGACAAATCTTCAGACTGCACACTGTCTTCAGGAGGTGCAGTGGCCAATGGCTTCGCCCGTGAGATTTTTGGTGCAGAGGCAGGCTTGGAAGCTTTTGGCTGCTTCCGTTTCTTTGGCTTCGGCGCTGCAGGCGCTTCATCTGATTTAGCGTCATCTGTAGGCTCATTCACGGCAGTCCCTTGAACCACGATATGGGTGATGAGACCTTCAAGGTTGTAGAAGGGCCCAAGAAGATTGGGTTCAGCTTCGCGAGTTCCATCAGCACGGGGAGCAGAGAGACTAGGGTTGAAGTCTAATCCCAAAGACTTCTTGTTCTGCTTTGCTGAGTTCTTGGCAAACTGGAAGTTGCGCTTGAACAGATTGTCGTCATGGCACCATAGTAGTGACGATGGGTGTGCATCTGCAGGCTGTGTCCCACGGACCATGCAGGGATAGAAGCCTTGTTCAATGGCTTCTTCTCTAGACCTGGGTTGAAGATTCTTGTATAGGATGTCTCCCCACGGTCGCCTGATGGCATTTTTCTCAGCATATTCTTGGGTCACAAACTGGTATTTGAACCATTGTTCTACCCAATTTCTTCGAATCCACTGGATTCGGGTCTTGCGCTGATTATAATCCTCTTTAGGATCTGCCTTGTAAAGTTCTGAGAGGTCATTAGGCAGATCTCTTGATGTTCTGCCACGACACTGTCTGCCTCCCTTCCTTGCAGATTTCTCTGAAGCCATGAATTTTAAACTGAAAGGCTTCAATACGTTCAAAGGCTTCAAAGGTTTTCGCTTGCTGGATAAACAGGAACTGGCTTCGGGAGAATTTATATGATGCTGTAAGAATTCTGCAAATGAATGCAGACTATGAGAACCAAGGGATTCTCCCACGGACATGTACCTATGACAGCATTAAGGTGCGAGGGAAGGGGAAGAGGTCATATGCATTCTCAGAAGATTTTGAAGATAAATCAGTTTAGAAGACATTGACCTCATCGTGCGAAGACATTCACTCATAGATAAGAAGTTGGTTCCAGATTTGTACGAATACATGGATCAGTACAAGTGAGGAATCTAACTACTTCGTGAAGCATAAGTGAATATACTAGGCATATTATGAGATGCAGTATGAAAGAGATCCAACTTGTGTGAATAGAAACTGCTTGTAGTAGAAAGTGATGAAGCTATACGATCAAAGGGGCCGTAAAAAGGAAGTTTTTATTAACCACACGAAGAACTGCTAGACGGAGTGGAAGAGGAGGCCGAGCAGTTCGATCGTCCGTGCCCTAACTTGGCGACGGAGGACACCTACGGCGACGGCGGAGAGGACGATGTCCGCGGTCGGCGTGAAGACGGCATCGGAGAGGTTGCGGCAGCGAAGCGCTTCGTTGCCGACGTCGTCGAGGGCTAGCGGTGGCGCTAGGGTTTGTGCGAGAGTGGAAGAAGAGATAATGACTGCGGTGAGACGTGTATTTATAGGTACAGGGGCGGCTCAGTGTTATTACACAGGTGCCCCTGGCGATTCACATCTGAGGAACACGTGGCCATCATGCATCATATTGGGGGTTGTTCCACGTCCCACGCACGCCTGGATTGTCGGGTGGTCGTTCCCACTTCTCTGGGTTTCAGGTGAAGGAATGAGCATTGAAAACGGACTTAATGTTTGTCTCTGTATCTTCTGCTGACAAGGACGCAGAGAAGACATTCGACAGTTTCAATAGAATGCATATGATTTGGAGAGATAGAGTTTGAGATAGAAAGCATGGAGAGGTTAGGGTCCGATCACATTCACTTAGTTCAAAAGATTCAACAAGAAGACATAGCTATAAGTGAATACTGTAGAGGACAGAACACTAGTATATATATATGTATTCAACATTGTGAAGATAATCATGAAGACATGTTGAGATTGAAGCCAAACCAAATGTGAAGACATAGCAAATGTAACGCCATGAGTGAAACACTTCGAACAGAACATTTGGTGGTGGCGTTACCCACCGTATAGGAAGTATTAGACCCAGACACGGCGCACAATTATCGTGGCGCTCTGAAGTCAAATTCCAAATTAATGTATTAACACTTAGAATGTATGTCTTCATTGATTGAAGATATACTTTACTTTGTGTGTTGCACATCTAAGTCATCAATATGCATAAGTGTTAGGATGTGTGGCTGATCACAGGACATTTGAGGATTCCAAGATATTTAGCTCACACCGTAACTTGCAAAATCTCTTCTCATCCAAGGGCTTGGTGAAGATATCTGCCAATTGCTCTTCAGTGTTGACGTGTATGATATCAATGTCTTCCTTCACAACATGATCCCTAAGAAAGTGATGACGAATTTCAATGTGCTTTGTCTTCGAGTGCTGAATTGGGTTGTTGGCAATCTTGATGGTGCTTTCGTTGTCGCAGTAGAGTGGCACTTGCTTCAAATGAATGCCATAGTCCTTGAGTGTTTGCTTCATCCACAGAAGCTGAGCGCAGCAAGATCCAGCAGCAATGTATTCAGATTCAGCAATGGAGAGAGATACACAGTTCTGCTTCTTTGAAGACCAACATACAAGTGATCGTCCCAGAAAATGACATGTGCCTGATGTAGACTTGCGATCCACCTTGTCACCAGCATAATCAGCATCCGAGAATCCAACCAGATCAAACTCTGAGCCCTTTGGATACCACAATCCTAGAGTTGGGGTGTGAGCCAAATATCGAAGAATTCGCTTTACAGCTAAGTGATGCGACTCCTTTGGTGCCGCTTGGAATCGAGCACACATGCAAACACTAAGCATAATATCTGGCCTAGATGCACATAGATAAAGTAAAGAACCAATCATGGAGCGGTATACCTTTTGATCGAACTCTTTACCATTGTCGTCGGGACCCAGATGATGTTTGGCTGGCATTGGCGTCGTGAAGCCTTTGCAGTCTTGCATACCGAACTTCTTCAAGCAATCTTTGAGATACTTCTCTTGAGATATGAAGATGCCGTTGCGTTGCTGTCGTACTTGAAGACCGAGGAAGAACTTCAGCTCTCCCATCATGGACATCTGATATTGCTCTTGCATCATATATCCAAACTCTTCACTGTACTTCTGATTGGTGCAGCCGAAGATGATGTCATCCACATATATTTGGCACACAAACAGTTCACCATCATATGTCTTCGTGAAGAGAGTGGGGTCGAGGGAACCAGGTATGAAGCCTTTGCTCTTCAGGAAGTATTTGAGTGTGTCATACCAAGCCCGAGGGGCTTGTTTGAGGCCATACAGTGCCTTGTTGAGCTTGTATACCATGTCAGGATGCTTTGGATCTTCAAAGCCAGGTGGTTGTGCAACATACACTTCTTCTTCAATCTTGCCATTGAGAAAAGCGCTCTTCACATCCATTTGATATAGAAGTATGTTATGATGATTTGCATAGGCCAGCAGTATGCGTATGGCTTCAAGTCGAGCCACAGGAGCAAATGTTTCATCGAAGTCAATGCCTTCCACTTGAGTATATCCTTGAGCAACGAGACGAGCTTTGTTTCTGACAACTTGACCATGCTCATCTTGCTTGTTGCGGTATATCCATTTGGTGCCGATTATATTGTGCTTCCGAGGATCAGGACGCTTAACCAGTTCCCATACATTATTCAGCTCAAACTGTTGAAGCTCTTCTTGCATAGCTTAACCAGTTCCATATTGTGCTTCCTTTCCATATCCAAGCATAAAACCCTCATGTGCTTTTGGTGCAAATTTTGAAGTGTGATGTGGATCCTTGATCCAGCACCTAGCGCCAAATACTCTGAAGTAACTGACATTTGGCTTCTTGCCAGTAAGGAGCTCATAAGATGTCTTGTTCAGAAGCTTGTGAAGATAAACATGATTGATTGTATGGCATGCAGTATCAATGGCTTCAGGCCAGAATTTTCTTGGAGTCTTGTATTCATCAAGCATCGTTCGGGCCATCTCAATGAGTGTTCTGTTCTTGCGTTCGACGACGCCATTCTGCTGTGGCGTGTACGGGGCTGAGAATTCATGTGTAATGCCCAAAGTATCAAGATATGTATCAAGGCCAGTGTTTTTGAATTCAGTGCCATTGTCACTTCTGATGTGCTTTATCTTGGCGCCATAGTTGTTCATTGCTCGATTGGCAAAGCGTCTGAAGACATCCTGCACTTCAGTCTTGTAGAGGATTATGTGCACCCAAGTATATCTAGAATAATCATCAACAATGACAAAGCCATAGAGACAAGCAGTAGTAGTAAGAGTTGAGTAATGAGTGGGACCGAAAAGATCCATGTGGAGCAGTTCGAAGGGTCGAGTTGTTGTCATGATTGTCTTCGAGGGATGTTTGGCCCTCGTCATCTTTCCTGCTTCACAGGCACCACATAAGTGATCTTTCTTGAACTTGACGCCCTCGATGCCTATGACATGCTTCTTCTTTGCAAGGCTATGGAGGTTCCTCATGCCAGCATGCCCTAGCCTCCGATGCCAGAGCCAGCATTCTGAAGCTTTTGCTAGAAGACATACGGCAAGCTGTGGTCCTACTGAGAAATCTACCACGTACAAATCATCTTTCTGATACCCTTCAAACACTAGAGACTTGTCAGATTCCATTAGAACAAGGCAGCGATATTTTCCAAACATTACGATCATGTTCAAATCGCAAAGCATTGAGACAGACATTAAGTTAAAGCCAAGGGATTCAGCAAGCATGACTTTATCCATGTGTTGATCCTTTGAGATTGCAACTCTACCTAGACCCAATACCTTGCTTTTACTAGTGTCAGCAAATGTGATGTGACTCTTGTCGGATGGACGTAAGGTTGAGTCCATAAGAAGGCTTCTTTTGCCAGTCATCTGATTGGTACACCCACTATCAATAATCCATTCTGAAGACGCTGATGTCGTACCCTATAGTGCAGTTAGGGGGATAGGCTTCACGAAGAGAATTGTGAAGCAAAAACATTTGACGAACCAGTGGGTTATGAAAGCTTAGGTCCAGATTAGGACTGATAGGGAGAGTAGCAAGCGATTCAGGAATGAAGTACATAGTAAGACCATTCGGGCATTTGATCTTGCGCCCTACAAGGTGTTTAAGGTCCCCAGCAATAGCGTCAGGCGATTTTGGTTTTCTGCTGGAGACCCTTCCCTACAAAAGAGAGTTAAGCTTTCTTAGCCACCCACATCTTCAAGGGTGGCTTAGAAGCAATAAGTCTAAGTGTAGCGTCTGAGAACTTTGGCTTTGGAGCCCTAGCAAAAAGTCTTGCAGGCGGACAATAGTACTCATAAGAATAAGCAGAATAGTTCTTGGTCTTATGAACATGGCGTTTCGATGAACTGCGCTCATATTCATAGGCCTGAGTATGGTTTCCCTGCAAAACATTTGCGTTAGTGTGACTCAGGTGAGTCCTCTGTCTGTATGAAGCCTTTGGACCGTATGAAGCCTGTGGTCTGGGTATGTCTTCTTCACCTATGGTGTCATGATGACATTCACAGGAAGACTCTCCAGACACTTTTTCGGTACCCAGATCTTCTTCATAGGCGGTCCATTCCCGCAGTTAGTACCATTGTACCTGGCAAACACTTCACCATTCTGATTCTTAAACAGTTTATAGTTTGCATCAAAGGATTCATCAATGACAATGGGGTTAGCACAAGTGAAGCCAGATAGATTGGATGGATCTGCTGAAGGTTCCTTTGCAGCAACCCATGTGTTTTTGGGGTACTGCTCAGGTTTCCAGTAAGAGCCATCAGCATTCATTTTCCTTACGAACCCAACACCCTCTTTCCTTGGGTTTCAGTTCAGGATCTGCCTTTTGAGGACATCACATAGTGTCTGATGCCCTTTAAGACTTTTGTGCATCCCTGTTTCAAGCAATGTCTTCAACCTAGCATTCTCATCAGCAATAGCAGTGGTATCCTCAGCAGAGGGGTTAGTTCCCACATCAACAGTTGAAGATATTGCAACAGTAGCAGCAGTAGAACATTCAGCAACAGAAGTAGCATTGTCACGCTCAATGCATTTAAGACATGGTGGTTCAAATCCTTCCTGAGCGGAACTGATCTGTTCGGTGCGAAGTGACTCATTTTCCTTTTGAAGATCTTCATGAGCCGCTCTCAATTTCTCAAGATCTTGCTTCCTTTGAAGATAATCATAGGAAAGCTTTTCATGAGTTGTTGAGAGCATTTCATGACGACTTTCAAGTTCCTCATACTTAATGTGAATATTTTTTATGTCTTCAATTAAGGACTCAGATCGAGTCATTTCAGCGCCTAACAGATCATCGCTTTTGTCTAACAGTTTTTCAATATGTTCCATAGCTTTCTGTTGTTCAGTTGCAATTTTAGCAAGTGTTTTGTAGCTGGGTCTTGAACCACAATCAGAGTCATCTTCACTAGATGTTTGATATTGAGTGGTGCGTGTGTTTACCTTGGCACCGCGTGCCATGAAGCAGTAGGTAGGAGCGGAGTAGTCCTTGTCATTTGCATCGGTGTCGGTGATGAAGTCATTTTCTTCAGTGTTGAAGATGGACTTGGCAACGTATGCTGTAGCCAAACTTGCAACGCCAGAATCGGACTCCTCCTCAGACTCCACCTCCGCCTCCTCAGAAGCGAACTCCTCCTCTGAATCTATTTCCTTGCCAACAAACGCACGTGCCTTGCCAGATGAGCTCTTCTTGTGTGATGAAGACTTTGAGGAAGACTTGGAAGAAGACTTTGAGTATTTCTTCTTCTTCTTGTCGTCAGAGTCATATTCCTTGCTCTTCTTCTTCTTTTTGTTCTCATTGTCCCACTGCGGACACTCGGAGATGAAGTGGCCAGGTTTCTTGCACTTGTGACATGTTTTCTTCTTGTAGTCATGAGCAGAAGCTTCATCATTTCTTGAGCTTGATCGTGAAGACTTTCTGAAACCTTTCTTCTTGGTGAATTTTTGGAACTTCTTCACAAGCATAGCAAGTTCCCTTCCAATGTCTTCAGGATCATCAGAACTGCTGTTAGATTCTTCTTCAGATGAGGAGACAGCTTTTGCCTTCAAGGCATGAGTTCGCCCATAGTTTGGACAGTAGATATCTCTTTTCTCAGAAAGCTGAAACTCATGTGTGTTGAGCCTCTCAAGTATGTCAGACGGATTGAGTGTCTTGAAATCAGGACGTTCTTGAATCATCAGGGCTAGGGTGTCAAACGAACTGTCAAGTGATCTCAGTAGTGTCTTGACGACTTCATGCTTGGTGATCTTAGTAGCGCCAAGGGCTTGAAGCTCATTTGTGATGTCAGTGAGTCGATCAAACGTGAGTTGGACATTCTCATTGTCATTTCTCTTGAAGCGGTTGAAGAGGTTGCGAAGGACACTGATTCTCTGATCTCTCTGGGTTGAGACGCCTTCGTTGACCTTGGAGAGCCAGTCCCAGACTAGCCTAGATGTTTCCAAAGCACTCACACGGTCATACTGTCCTTTGGTCAGATGACCACATATGATATTCTTGGCAGTAGAGTCCAGTTGAATGAACTTCTTGACATCAGCAGCAGTGACACCTTCTCCAGGCTTGGAAATGCCGTTCTTGACGACATACCATAGGTCGACGTCAATGGCTTCAAGATGCATGCGCATCTTATTCTTCCAGTAGGGATATTCAGTTCCATCGAAGACAGGGCACGCAGCAGAGACATTAATTATCCCTGCAGTCGACATAGCTAAAACTCCAGGTGGTTAAACCGAATCACACAGAACAAGGGAGTACCTTGCTCTAATACCAATTGAAAGTGCGTTATATCGACTAGAGGGGGGTGAATAGGCGATTTTTATGAAAGTCTTCAAAATGTGGAAGTTTCGAAGACAAAGAAATAAACCTATTGCCATGCAGCGGAAGGTAGACTACACTAGGCAAACCATAGTCAAGTATTCAATGAAGTGAAAGCACAGTGACTAATAGCAGCTAGGTAGTAAGGATCAGGTAGGAAGATATTCTGAAGCCAAACAGAACACGCAGTCACTCAGTGAAGACAAAAGATAGTGCAATCATACAATGACTTCACAAGGACCAACGGTAAGTAAAGAGAAGGGAAGGATGAAACCAGTGACTCATTGAAGACAATGATTTGTTGGACCAGTTCCAGTTGCTGTGACAACTGTACGTCTGGTTAGGGCGGCTAGGTATTTAAACCTGAGGACACACAGTCCCGGACACCCAGTCCTGAACACGCAGCTCAGGACACCCAGTCCTCACCGTATTCCCCTTGAGCTAAGGTCACACAGACCTCGCCCAATCACTCTGGTAAGTCTTCAAGGTAGACTCCCAAACCTTCACAGACTTCGTTCACCGGCAATCCACAATGTCTCTTGGATGCTCAGAACGTGACGCCTAACCGGCTGGAGGATGCACAGTCCTCAAGTGTAATAAGTCTTCAGATCACACAGACAAGAAGACTTAAGTGATGCCTAACACTCTTTGGCTCTGGGTGGTTAGGGCTTTATCCTCGCAAGGAATTCTCTCTCAAAGGCTTCGAGGTGGGTTGCTCTCAAACGACAAAAGCCGTACTAACTCTGAGCAGCCAACCATTTATGGTTGTAGGGGGTGGGCTATTTATAGCCACTAGGCAACCCGACCTGATTTGTCCGAAATGACCCTGGGTCACTAAGGAACTGACACGTGTTCCAACGGTCATTCAAACTCACACGGCAACTTTTACTTGGGCTACAAGCAAAGCTGACTTGTCCGACTCTGGACAAGATTCGCTCTCATAGTCTTCACTCGAAGACATAGGTTTTGGTTAAGCATCACTTCAGTCATTCTGACTGGTTCTCTTGGACCCCACTTAACAGTACGGTGGTTCCTATGACTCAACAAAGAAGAAAAAGAACTACGAAAGATCTAAGTCTTCGAGCTCCATAGGCTTCATGCGATGTCTTCTCTCGTCATAGTCTTCAATGAGAATATCTTCATAAACCATCTTTGACATCAATGTCATCTCTGGTAGGAAAACCGAATCAATGAGGGACTTCTACCTGTGTTATCCTGCAATTCTCACAAACACATTAGTCCCTCAACTAGGTTTGTCGTCAATACTCCAAAACCAACTAGGGGTGGCACTAGATGCACTTACAACAACTCTAAGCAGTAGCAGGCATGACAAACAAACATGAATGAGTAGGCACATTAGGGCTCAAACAACTCCTACTCATGCTAGTGGGTTTCATCTATTTACTGTGGCAATGACAGGTCATGCAGAGGAAAGGGGTTCAACTACCACAACATGTAACAGTTGAATCATTGTTGTCCTAATGCAGTAAAAGCGGGCAGGAGCGAGAGAGTGGGATTGTATCGGAATGAACAAGGGGTTTTTGCTTGCCTGGCACTTTTGAAGATAGAATAACTTTTCATCGGTGTCATCGATCACGTCGTCGGAAACAACGTCTACTGAGAGGGGGCAATTAACCGGCAAACAAGGAAGAATACAATCAATGCAAATGCAACAATATGATGCATGATCATGACATGGCAATATGTTGTGATTTGGGCTAATGCAACAGAAAGTCATTTAAATGAAGTGGAATTCAAAACTATATCAAATTCCAACTCCAAACCTATTATGAAATTTGCCCTAATCATGTTTCATCCTAAACAGTGAGGTTAACTGCTCAAACATGCATGAAAATGGTACAGATGGATTCCTTGAATTTTTCTGATAATTTTTCATATATAAATTATTTCATTTGGAGTTACGTTTGAATTTCTATGATTTTTAGAAGTTTAAACTATTTCTGGAATTTCCTGATAAAAAAATCAATCCAGAAATTACATTATTGCATCAGCATTACGTCATGCTGACCTCAGCAGGTCGAACAGGGCTGCCCCGGGTCAAACCTGACCAGTGGGGTCCACTAGTCAGTGAACCAGTGCTGGTTAAGGGTCGCTGACGTGTGGGCCCAGTCAACTGCCTCGTCAGCATGGTCAAAGCTGACGCGTGGGCCCACCGTGGTTAGTTAAACTTAAACAGAAAGTAAACTAAGTTTAATTAGAACGGTGTGGGCTCAGCTGTCAGTGTCATAGGGTTAGACTAATAACATAATTAGTACTAATATAATCTGCCACATCAGCGGTCAACGCCGGCGACCACAGCAACGGCCGAACTCGCCGGAGTTGTCTCAGGACGGCGTACGGAGCACCGTTTCGCGTGTGGTTTGCAGCTACGGCGAGCTGGAGGCGCAGCACATCTTCTGGAGCACGCGGGGCGAGCTGGGGTGGCCGGTGGCAGCGACGGCAGTGAGCTGGGCGGCGACCGGAGCTCGGCTGGTTGCGAGTGCGGGGCTGCAGCTCGATTTAGAGCGAACGAAGTGCACGGGCAAAAGCTACGGGGCAACAGGGACTCGACCGGGTGCTCATACGCGGCGTTGGCTGACCTTAACGACGACGGCGACATTCGCGACGGCGGCAAGCTTCGGCGGAGATGGGGAACGGAGCTAGAGAGCATAATCGAGAGAGGGAGGAGAGGGTTCGACGCGAAAGCTCACAGAGAGGCTAACGGAGGGGTCGGCAGGCGCGGGGACGCGTCGAGGAGGGCACACGGTCGCCGGCGATCTCGGCGGACGAGGAAGAAGAAGGCGTCGGGGTCGGTGCTTGGAGGCGTCCAGCGTCGCGTGAGTCATAGAGGAGGCGTAGACGATGGAGGCGGAGCTCACGGGCACGTCAGAGGGGCGAGGGGGTGGCTCTGGTGACGACTACGGCGAACGACGGTGAGGATGGTGCTCGGCCATCGCGGGAGAGGGTTAGGGAGACGAGGGGGAGAGAGGGGAGGGGTGCAGGGGGGTGCTGGCGTCTTCGTGGCGCTCGGATGGGGACGAGGAGGCAGCAGGAGGTGGAAGCAGGAGGTGGCCGCGGGTGCGCGCGCCAGCGACACGCCTCTACCTACTGGCAGAGGTGGGTGACGACTAGCACAAGCCAGGTGGGCTGGGCCAGCACAGGTGAGGCCCAGGTGGGTTTCTCTCTCTCTCTCTCTCTCTCTTATTTTTCTTTTCTATTTTCTGTAATCTTTGTGGCTTTTCTAAAAATACCTAGACCCTTTCAAAAATCACCAAACTGAACATGCCCACTGTATAGAATATATCCAACATGGAACATTTCAGTTTAGGATTACTTGGGCATTTAAAATATTTACTAGCATTTAAATGCCCAAATTCAAATAACATATGATTTAATCCAGAGCCCAAATATGTCATGCAAAAATGTGCATCACCTCTGGTTACTGTTTCCAGCTTTTTCCAAGAATGATGAACATTTTTTAAAGCCATTTGGATTTACTGGAAATATTTTGGTTGAACCTAGTGAATTCCTTTAATGCTAGGGTTTAGGCAATCCCCATTTCAAGTTTCTTTCAAAGTTTAAACATGATGCACACATGAAGTTACCCTAGTGCAATGCCAGAAGCTAGGGATGTGACAACTCACCCCCACTAAACAAGAATCTCGGCCCGAGATTCAAGACGTGGGGTAAGAAGGAAGGGGGGGCACAAGACCAACACGATCTTCACGATCCAGGTTTCACCTCAAAAGGTTGTTGATTTGTTGCATACGTTTATCTTGACATCCTCGCTTTTGAGATCTTCATCCACGCGATGATGACAGAAAGAAACTATACTAAGATTGATCTTCTCGAAGATCGAGCTATACAAGATCCACTCGCGGAATGAGATGTTGAAACATCTTGAGTTGAGACACAGGACACATCGAGAGGGATGGAAGAACAAACGACGGGGTTTGATTTGTGGGCAGCAATTCCACGCTTAGAAAGATGGTGGATGGTGTCAAGGTGGTGAGGAAATAATTGCCATGGTCCCGTAATGGGGCACCTTGGGAAAGGTGACTCGTTGGATTGTTCCCTTAAGTGGCAAAAAGAATTACTTTTGATCCATAGATCATTGAAACTCTTCATACCAACTTAAAGCAATTTTCAATTGATCGTTTGAAAGAGCTCGAAGAAATGGCATACTCGGACTAGGATGAATGATGTGGACTACCTTGTTGGAGACAACACAATGGATGATTTGCTTATCATCGGAGACGGATGGGACCCATGGTAAGTCCATTTTTGAAGATGATCCTAGACAACTACTACTGAGGTGCAAGTTGGGAACAAAATGCAAATGCTGGGAATGATTCTGGTAACTGGGGAAAAATTCAACAATCGAGAGTGTTTCCAATGTTTCAATGGTTATAGAATCATCGAAGAAACTGAGAGCACAAGGATCTCTAAGGAACAACTTCTATAATAAGTCGCACGAAATCCTCATGGAAAGATGGGCAAAGATACTATAATGACAGATCTTCCGCTAGGTGTGTCGGCCAGAATATCAACCCTGTCGGGACCTACATCATAGATCCTGGAAAAGTTCCAACCATCATATCTGCCTGAGATTCAGATCTGGTTGGTAATAGGATATTTCAGACAACATGTCTGGTAAAGAAAGTTTGCAACACAAACCGACGAGATGACGTTGCGAGATTCTTAGAAAATGAACTACGATAGTAAGCTCCAAAACATGAGCCGGTTTTTCTACAAACCTGTGAACACGCTGTCCCAGACAAGCATGACCACATAGTAGTCTTATAATAAAACACTACCGAGTCCAAATGGGGAACCATCATCGAGGATATCAAAGTCCTTGTGTAAGTCTAGCTCTTAAGAAACTTCTTCTCCTTGAACAAATCAATCAGTGGCTTGGTGTGCTAGGGATTCATATAGAATGAAGGTTGCAAGTCTCCAGACCACAGAATACTTCGCACGTATGCATGACTGACTTGGGATGATTCCATAGAAGGCGAGACAAATTTCCCAAATTCATGGTGGCAGCTTGCTTCAAATGCACGTGAACTAGAGGAAGTCACTTCTAATACCAAACATATGCTTCATGAGCTAGCATGAAGAAATGCTTTCAAATTTTCTGACACTAGCTTAATGTTCAACATGAATCATGGATAAGATGAAAATATTATCGATGGGCTCAACAACAGGTCATCCAGATTTCCATGAAGATGGAATTCCATAATTATGTGAACAAGGTGATAGCATTGGTCAGACCCAAAAGATATAACGGTGTATGCTCGAGGAAACAACCACGAGTAAGACAACATTATGAACATCGTTGGTTCTCATTTTACTTGACGATAGCCCACATTCAAATCAAGGTTTGGACAAGATGATAGATTCAACAACCGATCCCGAGGAACAATCAATGAAAATATCATCTTTCTTCAACACACACACACAAGGATATCCCTTTGGAATGAACTGAGATGGACAAGCTTTCATCTTCCAACTCTCCAAGTTGTTGTTCAGCTTAACCAACTAGCTCAGGGTATCCAACACAGATTCTTGGAGAAGTGGTGGTTTACAAGAAACCAACTTGATCACGAGCTCAACATAACAGTCAGGGGGCAACCTGGTGATACTTCCGAGGAAAAAATCAGAAAATCACGAACCACCGATATGTTTCTAAGCTCGGGAACAATCTTGCTTTTCAGAGTAAGACGATATGATCAAGAGAGCGAGGGACTGACACAATCCTAACTCATTGATCGAAGAGTGCACCAGGAAAAATGGACTAGGTAGCACGATCAATCTTAGGATGATGATTCAATAACCAACACGCTAAGAAAGAAATTATTGTCCATTAGCTACCTAGCAACTAGTTGCTAGGAGTATTGATTTCACGCATCATGGTTCACTTGCCGGCATTCTGGTTGCGACAACACATGACCGAGGAATGAAAAATGATGGTAAGAAGTATCACTGCGTCAAGAATTCATGAGAGAGGGTGCAATTCTCATGACAATCCTGACATAAAGGGGGTAATACTCCAGGGTAGAACAGAGCAAAAACTGGATTGGCATTTGATCTGCAGAACACAACTACTTTGACCCAATCCTGGATATGGATGAGGTATTGGAGTTTGTTTCTCCTAATCATTCTGGAATAGAATGGCTCAACGGACCACGAGAATAATAAACATCGATAACACGGATGCACAATTACTCCTGACTATCAATTGATAGACGATGGTCGGAATATAAATGAAGAGGGACAACTCAAGAGGACATATATCTTTCGGAGTTGTGGATGCATAGATTAATATGTCGAACCAAGTTCAACAAGTTTCTTCCAGATAACCCATGCAGAAAGGTAGATCTGGCAGAATCACAATTATGAATGGAGAACTCCTCAAGAGTACTCTGATTGTGATATTTTGGTTCAAAGAACTTCTGCCTTAATGGTTCATGGTATTTGGAAGAAGGAAATACCACGGACCTCGAGGACTGTCGCAAGGTTACTAATATCCTAAAGGAACGAGCAAACACTATCAACAGGAGGTGACTGGAGTGAATCTCGGTTTCAAACCCAGGAATAGAATACCTACTAACTAAATGGCATCACGGAATGCTTTCGAGAATGATGGCCAGAATCATCACACTGGGAACACAAGACATGGCCAGATTTACTAGGTGATCCTCTAAGACACCTAGGGTCATAATACTAGCTCCAACCTATATGTCGAGGCAATAGAGTGCCTCAACTCACCGATTAGTATGGTTAATCTGGTCCAAAAGGATATCAGGAATGGGAAGAAAGGATTTGCAAATGCATCACACTATTTAGAGACCTAGGATGACTCGGACAGCATAATGGCTGTAAATGCTCAAAATTATTTGAGACATCCTGCAAAATGGTGGCATAACCACTTAACATCACAATATCAAGGTTCCGAGACCAACTATGAACACACAGAAGTAGTAGAGACTGAACTAGGCTTAAATCCAACAATCTTATAAGTCTATGGATTAGTAACACGTCATCCTGATAGACAGATGAGAAGGCCTAGTTTCTTAACCCCATAGAAAAGAAGAGGTTGACTCAGATCAGAAGGGCATAAGGTATAAGGAGTAAAAAGAGCCTTATGTTCCATTCCACAATCAATTCCCCTACATAACTAAAGCATTTCTAGACACAACTTCGACCGGTTTGGCTTGGCAATCCTACAGGCAGTCAGGCTCTGATACCAACGCTGTCAGGATCCCGATTCCAAGTCACATCGATCTAGCTGGTAACACCTCATATCACTTTGCGGCCTCACGCACGGTATTCCCACGAGTGTCGCCTTACCATGGCCCGGGGCCGTTTGCGCCTTTTGGCTCACGTATATGATAGTGTCGCTAGCATCCATATGACGGAGAACCCGGGCCGACATGGCTAGTCGTGAAACCAAAGCGGCACTAACCCGTGGAGATAGGCATACATGAATCAACTTCGAGCATGTCGGTCAGCAGCGTGTGAATCCGGGCTGTAGCACTGGGCTAACAGGACTCCAGATGTCACCGCGTGACATTTCCCCGAAGGGACAGACACAGGAACGAAGTGAAACACATGCCGACCAGTCAAGTGTCCTGAGCAGTAGTGCTGGGCTAGCAGGACTCCGGTGAACCGGGCTGTAGCGGACTACTATGGCTCAAGGAAGCACTAGACTACATTTCCCCATAAGAGAGGCTGCCAAGGATAAACGACTAGATTGTCGGATCCCACACATACCAAGCATTTCAATCATACACACAACATGCTCGATATGTGTAAATACAACATGGCATCACAACAAGACTCTACGACTCAAGTATTTATTCACTAGGCTCCGAGGAGCGAGATATTACAAACATGGGTCTCATGACCCAACAATCATAGCATACAAATCAAAGCACATGCGGAAGCTTAACATGTCTGGGGACACACATCTACAAATGAAAAGGGCTGAGAAGCCTGACTATCTACCAGATCCTGCCGAGGGCACAAGATCGTAGCTGAGGTAGCAAGCTAAACGTCGAAGTCCACACGGAACTACTAGCGAGACTGAAGTCTCTCTTCAAAACATAAATTAAGCAAACGTGAGTACAAAGGTACTCAGCAAGACTTACATCAGAACTAGCTACATATGCATCGGTATCAACAAGGGGGGGGGTGGAGTTTGACTACAGCAAGCCAGCTTTCACTCAGTGGCTAACCTGAACTACGACTACAAGCAACTCTTTTGAGGTGGCGCACACGAGTCCACATATTCACCATTCAATACACCACTATGGATCCGCTCCCGTCTCCCTACGAGAAGGCCATCCATAGCACTCACACTTATCTTGCGAGTTTTAGAGTATCCACTTCCACTTGTCTATGAACTGTTATAGGCAACCCAGAAGTCCTTTACCACAGACACGGCTATTCGAATAGATCATTTATAACCCTGCAGGGGTGTACTTCTTCACACACGCTCTCTCCACTTACCACCATGTACACGTCGTGTATCTCGGCAACCTTCAAGCGGAAGCCTGGCGAGGGAGTCGGCCACGACCTGACTAACCACACAAGCCTCTAGTCCAGGTTTATCACCTATTCGGGTTCCATCCGCGAGGAGATCCGGCCGGAGTTTCGCTCACAGCCCCAAACAATGTGTGCAGGGTTCCCGAGACACCAAACGGGCGCCCGGTACACCGTGCCACGGTGTATCTACCGCAACATAGCCCACCCCTAGGGTCAGCACTATGCACGGCCGCCAACACATATCCTACAAACACCAGAAACTAGTTGCAACTCCTGGACAGGGGACAAGGGCAGTTAATATGCCGAGAGGGTCCATTGGTTTCGGGCCCAATGCATGGTAGTAGTTGGTCATGGATCACAAACACAGAACTCAGTTCCTAAGAATGTTTTCAATGAGACAACCCACCATGTGTTGGAAATATGCCCTAGAGGCAATAATAAATTGGTTATTATTATATTTCCTTGTTCATGATAATCGTTTATTATCCATGCTAGAATTGTATTGATAGGAAACTCAGATACATGTGTGGATACATAGACAACACCATGTCCCTAGTAAGCCTTTAGTTGACTAGCTCGTTGATCAATAGATGGTTACGGTTTCCTGACCATGGACATTGGATGTCGTTGATAACGGGATCACATCATTAGGAGAATGATGTGATGGACAAGACCCAATCCTAAGCCTAGCACAAGATCATGTAGTTCGTATGCTAAAGCTTTTCTAATGTCAAGTATCATTTCCTTAGACCATGAGATTGTGCAACTCCCGGATACCGTAGGAGTGCTTTGGGTGTGCCAAACGTCACAACGTAACTGGGTGGCTATAAAGGTACACTACAGGTATCTCCGAAAGTGTTTGTTGGGTTGGCGCGAATCAAGACTGGGATTTGTCACTCCGTGTAAACGGAGAGGTATCTCTGGGCCCACTCGGTAGGACATCATCATAATGTGCACAATGTGATCAAGGAGTTGATCACGGGATGATGTGTTACGAAACGAGTAAAGAGACTTGCCGGTAACGAGATTGAACAAGGTATCGGGATACCGACGATCGAATCTCGGGCAAGTATCGTACCGCTAGACAAAGGGAATTGTATACGGGATTGATTAAGTCCTTGACATCGTGGTTAATCCGATGAGATCATCGTGGAACATGTGGGAGCCAAATGGGTATCCAGATCCCGCTGTTGGTTATTGACCAGAGGGTTATCTCGGTCATGTCTGCATGGTTCCCGAACCCGTAGGGTCTACACACTTAAGGTTCGATGACGCTAGGGTTATAGGGAATAGATATACGGGGTTACCGAATGTTGTCCGGAGTCCCGGATGAGATCCCGGACGTCACGAGGAGTTCCGAAATGGTCCGGAGGCAAAGATTTATATATGGGAAGTCCTGTTTTGGTCACCGGAAAAGTTTCGGGTTTTATCGGTAACATACCGGGACCACCAGGAGGGTCCCGGGGGTCCACCAAGTGGGGCCACCGGCCCTGGAGGGCTGCATGGGCCAAGTGTGGGAGGGGACCAGCCCCAGGTGGGCTGGTGCGCCCCCCACAAGGGCCCAAGGCGCCTAGGGTTTGGGGAGGGGGCGCCCCACCTAGCTTGGGGGGCAAGTTTCCCCTCTCCCCCCCTTGGCCGCCCCACCAGATGGGATCTGGGCTGGCCGCCGCCCCTAGGGTGGAACCCTAGGTGGGGGCGCAGCCCCCACCCTCTCCCCTATATATAGTTGAGGTCTTTGGGGCTGCCAAGACATGAGTTTTGACCTCTCCCTGGCGCAGCCCTACCTCTCTCCCTCCTCTTCTCTTGCGGTGCTTGGCGAAGCCCTGCTGGAGTACCACGGTCCTCCACCACCACCACGCCGTTGTGCTGCTGCTGGATGGAGTCTTCCTCAACCTCTCCTTCTCTCCTTGCTGGATCAAGGCATGGGAGACATCATCGGGCTGTACGTGTGTTGAACGCGGAGGTGCCGTCCGTTCGGCACTAGGATCTCCGGTGATTTGGATCACGACGAGTACGACTCCTTCAACCCCGTTCTCTTGAACGCTTCCGCTTAGCGATCTACAAGGGTATGTAGATGCACTCTCCTTCCCCTCATTGCTGGTCTCTCCATAGATAGATCTTGGTGACACGTAGGAAAATTTTGAATTTCTGCTACGTTCCCCAACAGTGGCATCATGAGCTAGGTCTATGCGTAGTTTCTATGCACGAGTAGAACACAAAGTAGTTGTGGGCGTTGATTTTGTTCAATATGCTTACCGTTACTAGTCCAATCTTGATTCGACGGCATTGTGGGATGAAGCGGCCCGGACCGACCTTACACGTAATCTTACTTGAGACTGGTTCCACCGATTGACATGCACTAGTTGCATAAGGTGGCTAGCGGGTGTCTGTCTCTCCCACTTTAGTCGGATCGGATTCGATGAAAAGGGTCCTTATGAAGGGTAAATAGCAATCGGCATATCACGTTGTGGTTTTTGCGTAGGTAAGAAACGTTCTTGCTAGAAACCCATAGCAGCCACGTAAAACATGCAAACAACAATTAGAGGACGTCTAACTTGTTTTTGCAGGGTATGCTATGTGATGTGATATGGCCAAGAAGAATGTGATGAATGATATGTGATGTATGAGATTGATCATGTTCTTGTAATAGGAATCACGACTTGCATGTCGATGAGTATGACAACCGGCAGGAGCCATAGGAGTTGTCTTTATTTATTGTATGACCTGCGTGTCATTGAACAACGCCATGTAATTACTTTACTTTATTGCTAACCGGTAGCCATAGTAGTAGAAGTAATAAGTTGGCGAGACAACTTCATGGAGACACAATGATGGAGATCATGATGATGGAGATCATGGTGTCATGCCGGTGACGATGATGGTCATGGAGCCTCGAAGATGGAGATCAAAAGGAGCAATATAATATTGGCCATATCATGTCACTATTTGATTGCATGTGATGTTTATCATGTTTATACATCTTATTTGCTTAGAACGACGGTAGCTTAAATAAGATGATCCCTCACTAAAATTTCAAGAGAAGTGTTCTCCCTAACTGTGCACCGTTGCGAAAGTTCGTCGTTTTGAAGCACCACGTGATGATCGGGTGTGATAGATTCTTACGTTCGAATACAATGGGTGTTGACGAGCCTAGCATGTATAGACATGGCCTCGGAACACATGCGAAACACTTAGGTTGACTTGACGAGCCTAGCATGTACAGACATGGCCTCGGAACATGGAAGACCGAAAGGTCGAGCATGAGTCGTATAGAAGATACGATCAACATGAAGATGTTCACCGATGTTGACTAGTCCATCTCACGTGATGATCGGACATGGCCTAGTTGACTCGGATCATGTAATCACTTAGATGACTAGAGGGATGTCTATCTGAGTGGGAGTTCATAAGATGAACTTAATTATCCTGAACATAGTCAAAAGGTCTTCGCAAATTATGTCGTAGCTCGCGCTTCAGTTCTACTGTTTAGATATGTTCCTAGAGAAAATTTAGTTGAAAGATGATAGTAGCAATTATGCGGACTAGGTCCGTAAACTGAGGATTGTCCTCATTGCTTCATAGAAGGCTTATGTCCTTAATGCACCGCTCAGTGTGCTGAGCCTCGAATGTCGTATGTGGATGTTGCGAACATCTGACATACACATTTTGATAACTACGTGATAGTTCAGTTAAACGGTTTAGAGTTGAGGTACCAAAGACGTTTTGAAACGTCGCGAAACATATAAGATGTTTCGAGGGCTGAAATTGGGATTTTAGGCTCGTGCCCACGTCAAGAGGTATAAGACCTCCGACGATTTTCTTAGCCTGCAAACTAAGGGAGAAAAGCTCAATTGTTGAGCTTGTGCTCAGATTGTCTGAGTACAATAATCATTTGAATCGAGTGGGAGTTGATCTTCCAGATGAGATAGTGATGTTTCTCCGAAGTCATTACCACCAAGCTGCTAGAGCTTCGTGATGAACTATGATATATCAGGGACATATATGATGATCCTTGAGATATTCGCGATGTTTGACACCACAAAAGTAGAAATCAAGAAGGAGCATCAATTGTTGATGGTTGGTGAAACCACTAGTTTCAAGAAGGGCAAGGGCAAAAAGGGATACTTCATGAAACGGCAAATCAGCTGCTGCTCTAGTGAAGAAACCCAAGGTTGAACCCAAACCTGAGACTAAGTGCTTCTGTAATAAGGGGAACAGCCACTAGAGCAGAATTACCCTAGATACATGGTAGATGAGAAGGCTGGCAAAGTCGATAGAAGTATATTGGATATACATTGTGTTAATGTGTACTTTACTAGTACTCCTAGTAGCACCATGGTATTAGATACCGGTTCGGTTGCTAAATGTTAGTAAACTCGAAATAAAAGGCTGCGGAGTAAACGGAGACTAGCTAAAGGTGAGCTGGCAATATGTGTTGGAAGTTTTTCCAAGCTTGATGTGATCAAGCATCGCACGCTCCCTCTACCATCGAGATTGGTGTTTGCATTGAGCATAGACATGATTGGATTATGTCTATCGCAATACGGTTATTCATTTAAGGAGAATAATGGTTACTCTGTTTATTTGAATAATACCTTCAATGGTCTTGCACCTAAAATGAATGGTTTATTGAATCTCGATCGTAGTGATACACATGTTCATGCCAAAAGATATAAGATAGTAATGATAGTACCACCTACTTGTGGCACTGCCACGTAAGTCATATCGGTATAAAACACATGAAGAAGCTCCATGTTGATGGATCTTTGGGCTCACTCGTTTTTGAAAAGTTTGAGACATGCGAACCATGTATATTGGTGTATATGCATGAAGAAACTCCATGCAAATGGACCGTTTGGACTCACTTGATTTTGAATCACTTGAGACATGCAAATCATACCACATGGGCAAGATGACTGAAAGCCTCGTTTTCAGTAAAATGGAACTAGAAAGCAACTTGTTGGAAGTAATACATTTTGATGTGTGCAGTCCAATGAGTGCTGAGGCGTGTAGTGGATATCGTTATGTTCTTACTTCATAGATGATTTGAGTAGATGTTGAGTATATTTACTTGATGAATCACGAGTCTGAATTATTGAAAGGTTCAAGTAATTTCAGGGTGAAGTTGAAAGATCGTCGTGACAAGAGGATAAAATATCTATGATATGATTATAGAGATGAATATCTGAATTACGAGTTTGGCACATAATTAAGACATTGTGGAAATTGTTTCACAACTAATACAGCCTGAAACACCATAGAATGATGGGGTGTCCGAACATCATAACTGCACCCTATTGGATATGATGCATACCATGATGTCTCTTATCGAATTACCATGACAGGTTATGGGTTAGGCATTAGAGACAACCACATTCACTTTAAATAGGGCACCACGTAATTCCGATGAGATGACACTGTATGAACTATGGTTTAGAGAAACCTAAGCTGTCATTTCTTAAAAGTTTGGGGCTGCGACGCTTATGTGAAAAAGTTTCAGGCTGATAAGCTCGAACCCAAAGAGGATAAATGCATCTTCATAGGACACCCAAAAACAGTTGGGTATACCTCATGTCTCAGATCCAAAAGCAATAAGGGATTGTTTCTAGAATCGGGTGCTTTCTCGAGGAAAAGTTTCTCTCGAAAGAATTGAGTGGGAGGATGGTGGAGACTTGATGAGGTTATTGAACCGTCTCTTCAACTAGTGTGTGGCAGGGCACAGGGAGTTGTTCCTGTGGCACCTACACCAATTGAAGTGGAAGCTTATGATAGTGATCATGAAACTTTAGATCAAGTCACTACCAAACCTCGTGGGATGACAAGGATGCGTACTACTTCAGAGTGGTATGTAATCCTGTCATGGAAGTCATGTTGCTAGACAACAATGAACCTACGAGCTATGGAGATGCGATGGTGGGCCTGGATTCCAAAATGGCTCGAGGCCATATAATCCGAGAGAGGATCCATATATGAAAACAAAGTGTAGACTTTGGAAGAACTACTTGATGGTCGTAAGGCTGTTAGGTACATATGGATTTTAAAAGGAAGACGGACAATAATGGTAAGTATCACCATTAAGAAAGCTCGACTTGTCGTTAAGATGTTTTCCGACAAGTTCAAGGAGTTGACTACGATGAGACTTCCTCACTCGTAGCGATGCTGGGAGTCTGTTGGAATTATATTAGCGATTACTGCATTATTTATGAAATCTTCCAGATAGGATGTCAAAACATTGTTTCCTCGACGATTTTCTTGAGGAAAGGTTGTATGTGATACAACTGGAAGGTTTTGTCAATCCTGAAAGATGCTAATAAGTATGCAAAGCTCCAGCAATCCTTCTAAGGACTGGAGTAAGCATCTCGGAGTTGGAATGTATGCTTTGATGAGATGATCAAAGATTTTGGGTGTATACAAAGTTTATGAGAAACTTGTATTTCCAAAGAAGTGAGTGGGAGCACTATAGAATTTCTGATGAATATATGTTGTTGACATATTGTTGATCAGAAATGACGTAGAATTTCTGGAAAGCATATAGGGTTATTTGGAAAGTGTTTTTCAATGGAAAGCCTGGATTAAGCTACTTGAACATTGAGCATCAAGATCTATAATGATAGATCAAAATGCTTAATGGTACTTTCAAATGAGCACATACCTTGACATGATCTTGAAAGTGTTCAAGATGGATCAGTCAAAGAAGGAGTTCTTGCCTGAGTTGTAAGGTATGAAGTTAAGACTTAAAGCATGACCACGGCAGAAGAAAGAGGAAGGACGAAGGTCGTCCCCTATGCTTTTTTCATAGACTCTATACGGTGTGCCATGCTGAGTACCGCACCTGATGTGTGCCTTGCCACATATCTGGCAAGAGGGTACAAAGGTAATCTAGGAGTAGATCACCAGATAGCGGTCTAAATTATCCTTAGAGGAATAAGGATATGTTTCTCGGTTATGGAGGTGATAAAGAGTTCGACGTAAAGAGTTATGTCGATGCAAGCTTAACACCTATCCGGATAGCTCTGAGTAGAGATACCGGATACGTATAATGGAGCAACAATTTAGAATAGCTCCAAGTAGAACATTTATTTGAAATGGCTCCAAATGTAGCATAGTAGTTGCATCTATAAGATGACATAGAAATTTGCGAAGTACATACGGATCTGAATGTTGCAGACCCGTTGACTGAAACCTCTCTCACAAGCATAACATGATCAAACCCAGAAATGTTTGGGTGTTAGTCACATGGGGATGTGACCTTGAGTGTTAATCACATATCGATGTGAACTGGATTATTGACTCTAGTGCAAGTGGGAGACTGTTGGAAATATGCCCTAGAGGCAATAATAAATTGGTTATTATTATATTTCCTTGTTCATGATAATTGTTTATTATCCATGCTAGAATTGTATTGATAGGAAACTCAGATACATGTGTGGATACATAGACAACACCATGTCCCTAGTAAGCCTCTAGTTGACTAGCTCGTTGATCAATAGATGGTTACGGTTTCCTGACCATGGACATTGGATGTCGTTGATAACAGGATCACATCATTAGGAGAATGATGTGGTGGACAAGACCCAATCCTAAGCCTAGCACAAGATCATGTAGTTCATATGCTAAAGCTTTTCTAATGTCAAGTATCATTTCCTTAGACCATGAGATTGTGCAACTCCCGGATACCGTAGGAGTGCTTTGGGTGTGCCAAACGTCACAACGTAACTGGGTGGATATAAAGGTACACTACAGGTATCTTCGAAAGTGTCTGTTGGGTTGGCACGAATCGAGATTGGGATTTGTCACTCCGTGTAAACGGAGAGGTATCTCTGGGCCCACTCGGTAGGACATCATCATAATGTGCACAATGTGATCAAGGAGTTGATCACGGGATGATGTGTTACGGAACGAGTAAAGAGACTTGCCGGTAACGAGATTGAACAAGGTATCGGGATACCGACGATCGAATCTCGGGCAAGTATCGTACCGCTAGACAAAGGGAATTGTATACGGGATTGATTAAGTCCTTGACATCGTGGTTCATCCGATGAGATCATCGTGGAACATGTGGGAGCCAACATGGGTATCCAGATCCCGCTGTTGGTTATTGACCAGAGAGTTATCTCGGTCATGTCTGCATGGTTCCCGAACTCGTAGGGTCTACACACTTATGGTTTGATGACGCTAGGGTTATAGGCAATATATATACATGGTTACCGAATGTTGTTCGGTGTCCCGGATGAGATCTCGGACGTCACTAGGAGTTCCGGAATGGTCCGGAGGTAAATATTTATATATGGGAAGTCCTGTTTTGGTCACCGGAAAAGTTTCGGGTTTTATCGGTAACATACCGGGACCACCAGGAGGGTCCCGGGGGTCCACCAAGTGGGGCCACCGGCCCCGGAGGGCTGCATGGGCCAAGTGTGGGAGGGGACCAGCCCCAGGTGGGCTGGTGCGCCCCCCCACAAGGGCCCAAGGTGCCTAGGGTTTGGGGAGGGGGCGCCCCACCTAGCTTGGGGGCAAGTTTCCCCTCTCCCCCCCTTGGCCGCCCCACCAGATGGGATCTGGGCTGGCCGCCGCCCCTAGGGTGGAACCCTAGGTGGGGGCGCAGCCCCCTCCCTCTCCCCTATATATAGTTGAGGTCTTTGGGGCTGCCAAGACATGAGTTTTGACCTCTCCCTGGCGCAGCCCTACCTCTCTCCCTCCTCTTCTCTTGCGGTGCTTGGCGAAGCCCTGTTGGAGTACCACGCTCCTCCACCACCACCACATCGTCGTGCTGCTGCTGGATGGAGTCTTCCTCAACCTCTCCTTCTCTCCTTGCTGGATCAAGGCATGGGAGACGTCATCGGGCTGTACGTGTGTTGAACGCGGAGGTGCCATCCGTTCGGCACTAGGATCTCCGGTGATTTGGATCACGACGAGTACGACTCCTTCAACCCCGTTCTCTTGAACACTTCCACTTAGCGATCTACAAGGGTATGTAGATGCACTCTCCTTCCCCTCGTTGCTGGTCTCTCCATAGATAGATCTTGGTGACACGTAGGAAAATTTTGAATTTCCGCTACGTTCCCCAACACCATGTACTCCTACATGGCCTCTCATCGCTACCTTTACCAAATCGTGTTCACACACTTAGCTCACACACAGTAGGACATGTTCATCACTGTTCCCATTCATCCCCGATGAATCAGACCTGACACAACTCTAAGCAATAGCAGGCATGACAAACAAGCATGAATGGGTAGGCACATCAGGGCTCAAACAACTCCTACTCATGCTAGTGGGTTTCATCTATTTACTGTGGCAATGACAGGTCGTGCAGAGGATAAGGGGTTCAACTACCACAACAAGTAACAGATGAATCATTGTTGTCCTAATGCAGTAAAAGAGAGCAGGAGCGAGAGAGTGGGCTTGTATCGGAATGAACAAGGGGGTTGTGCTTGCCTGGCACTTCTGAAGATAGAATAGCTCTTCATCGGTGTCATCGATAACGTCGTCGGAAACAACGTCTACTGAGAGGGGGCAATTACCGGCAAACAAGGAAGAATACAATCAATGCAATATAACAATATGATGCATGATCATGACATGGCAATATGTTGTGATTTGGGCTAATGCAACAGAAAGTCATTTAAATTGAAGTGGAATTCAAAACTATATCAAATTCCAACTCCAAACCTATTATGAAATTTTCCCTAATCATGTTTCATCCTAAACAATGAGGTTAAATTGCTCAAACATGCATGAAAATGGTACAGACGGATTCCTTGAATTTTTCTGATAATTTTTCATATATAAATTATTTCATTTGGAGTTACGGTTGAATTTCTATGATTTTTAGAAGTTTAAACTATTTTCTGGAATTTCCTGATAAAAAAATAAATCCAGAAATTACATTATTGCATCAGCATTACGTCATGCTGACCTCAGCAGGTCAACAGGGCTGCCCGGGGTCAAACCTGACCAATGGGGTCCACTAGTCAGTGAACCAGTGCTAGTTATGGTCGCTGACGTGTGGGCCCAGTCAACTGCCTCATCAGCATGGTCAAAGCTGACGGATGGGCCCACCATGGTTAGTTAAACTTAAACAGAAAGTAAACTAATTTTAATTAGACGGTGGGGCTCAGCTGTCAGTGTCATAGGGTTAGACTAATAACATAATTAGTACTAATATAATCTGCCACATCAGCGGTCAACGCCGACGACCACAGCAACGGCCGAAACTCACCGGAGTTGCTCAGGACGGCAGTACGGAGCACCGTTTCGCGTGTGGTTTGCAGCTACGGCGAGCTGGAGGCGCAGCACATCTTCTGGAGCACGCGGGGCGAGCTGGGGTGGCCGGTGGCAGCGACGGCAGTGAGCTGGGCGGCGACCGGAGCTCGGCTGGTTGCGAGTGCGGGGCTGCAGCTCGATTTAGAGCGAACGAAGTGCACGGGCAAAAGCTACGGGGCAACAGGGACTCGACCGGGTGCTCATACGCGGCGTTGGCTGACCTTAACGACGACGGCGACATTCGCGACGGCGGCAAGCTTCGGCGGAGATGGGGAACGGAGCTAGAGAGCATAATCGAGAGAGGGAGGAGACGGGTTCGACGCGGAAGCTCACAGAGAGGCTAACGGAGGGGTCGGCAGGCGCGGGGACGCGTCAAGGAGGGCACACGGTCGCCGGCGATCTCGGCGGACCGAGGAAGAAGAAGGCATCGGGGTCAGTGCTTGGAGGCGTCCGGCGTCGCGTGAGTCGTCGAGGAGGCGTAGACGATGGAGGCGGAGCTCATGGGCATGTCAGAGGGGCGAGGGGGTGGCTCTGGTGATGACTATGGCGAACGGCGGCGAGGATGGCACTCGGCCATCGCGGGAGAGGGTGAGGGAGACGAGGGGGAGAGAGGGGAGAGGTGCAGGGGGGTGCTGGGCATCTTCGTGGCGCTCGAATGGGGACGGGGAGGCAGCAGGAGATGGAAGCAGGAGGTGGTCGCGGGTGCGCGTGCCGGTGACACGCCTCTGCCTACTGGCAGAGGTGGGTGACGACTGGCACAAGCCAGGTGGGCTGGGCCAGCACAGGTGAGGCCCAGGTGGATTTCTCTCTCTCTCTTTATTTTTCTTTTCTATTTTCTGTAATCTTTGTGGCTTTTCTAAAAATACCTAGACCCTTTCAAAAATCACCAAACTGAACATGCCCACTGTATAGAATATACCCAACATGGAACATTTCAGTTTAGGATTACTTGGGCATTTAAAATATTTACTAGCATTTAAATGCCCAAATTCAAATAACATATGATTTAATCCAGAGCCCAAATTTGTCATGCAAAAATGTGCATCACCTCTGGTTACTGTTTCTAGCTTTTTCCAAGAATGATGAACATTTTTTAAAGCCATTTGGATTTACTGGAAATATTTTGGTTGAACCTAGTGAATTCCTTTAATGCTAGGGTTTAGGCAATCCCCATTTCAAGTTTCTTTCAAAGTTTAAAGATGATGCACACATGAAGTTACCCTAGTGCAATGCCAGAAGCTAGGGATGTGACACTTACAAATCTTACGAGTGCCAAAGGAGATGTTGGAATCATTAGCAATATCATTTCCGAAGTCATTAGAATTCATAGAGATGAACATTGTTACGGTCATACTTCTAATGAATCACCCTCTCTAGGAATTGATCCACCACATGACGATGTTGAACATGGATACTATGATGAGGATGATGATAGTGAGTATGATCTTGATGATGCAATGAGACACTTTGGTCTTATGGCTAATCTTCGCAGCTAAATGGCTGGAGGAAAGGAATGGGTCCTTGATAGCGGATGTACCGATCACATGACTGGAGACAAAGATATGTTTCTTGAGCTTGCTGAAAACAACGGCCCTCGAAAGTATGTCACTTTCGGTGATAACTCAAAGGGTAAGGTGGCCATCTCACTTGATATCTCCATACAAAATGTTATGCTCGTTGAATCTCTTGGCTACAATTTACTTTCTGTATCTAGGCTTGCTGACTTTGGTTTCAATGTCCTATTTACTGAAGTAGATTGCCAAGTGTTTCATAGACATAATCATAAAATGGTCTTTATCGGTACATGTAGAGGTGATCTTTACATTGTTGATTTCACTAAAAGGGCTCAACCTAAAACTTTCCTAATTGCTAAATCCTCGAAAGGTTGGTTGTGGCATAGGAGGTTAGGTCATGTGGGCATGCGAAATCTTGATAAGCTTATTAAATGTGATCATATCCTTGGAGTAAAAGATGTTATATTTGACAAGGATAGACTTTGTAGTGCTTGTCAAGCAGGAAAACAAGTTGGAGGAAGCCACCCCATGAAGAACATTATGACCATGAGAAGACTGCTCGAGCTACTTCATATGGACCTTTTTGGTCCCAATGCCTATAAGAGTCTCGGTGGTAACTCATTCGGTCTAGTTATAGTTGATGATTTTTCAAGATTTACGTGGGTGTTCTTTCTTGATGATAAATTGCAGGCCCAAAAGAT
This sequence comes from Triticum urartu, assembly GCF_003073215.2. Classification (NCBI taxonomy): domain Eukaryota; kingdom Viridiplantae; phylum Streptophyta; class Magnoliopsida; order Poales; family Poaceae; genus Triticum; species Triticum urartu. Next base: position 228,050,313 of record NC_053028.1, read on the forward strand.
ATTCAAGAATTTCGCTAGGAAGGCCCAAAATCAATTTGAAGTGAAGATAAAGAAGGTTCGCAGTGACAACAGAATGGAGTTCAAGAGCGCAAATGTGGATACCTTTCTTGACAAAGAAGGGATTTCACATGAGTTCTCGGCTACATACACGCCTCAACAAAATGGAGTTGTTGAGAGGAAGAACCGAACTCTTATTGAGATGGCGAGGACGATCCTTGATGAGTACAAGACTCCAAAACACTTTTGGGCGGAAGCGGTTGAGATAGCTTGTCATGCAACAAATCACTTGTATCTTCACAAGCTACTCGGCAAGACGGCATACGAGCTTCTCACCGATTTCCTACTTGGTTATGGCTCAAACTCTCACACTTACCATGTCTACAACAATTTCACCCGAAAGGTTGAAGAGACGGTAGATGTGAAGTTTGATGAATCTAACGGCTCACCAGTAGAGCAATTGCCAATTGATGTAGGAGATAAAGATCCTTCAGAAGCAATCCAAGACTTTTCTATTGGCAAGATTCGTCCAACAGAGGTGAAGGAGAGTACCTCGTCCGTCCAAGTGGAGGCTTCCACGTCACGACAAGGTGAACCAAGAGTCGACATGGAAGCATCCACGAGTAGGACACATCAAGATGAAGAAACAAGGAAGTACACCAAGATGAACCTCATTAACCTGCTTCTCCACCAAGACAAGAGAACAACAACGCCAATAATGAAGAAGGCCAAGAAAAAGGCCAAGAAGAAGGACGAGATGATGAAGAAGATGTTTCACCCCGACCCAAGCAAAAGCTCCCACGAGTTCGAGCAAGAGTCTCAAGAGACCATCGTGTCGAGCAAATCTACAATGATATTCAAACCGGGAGAATCACTCGCTCTAAATCTCGTTTGGCTAATTTTTGTGAACATTATTCATTCATCTCTAGTATTGAACCTATGAAGGTTGAAGAAGCATTGGAAGATCCGGATTGGATAAACGCCATGCATGAAGAGCTACACAACTTTGAGAGAAATCAAGTGTGGACATTGGTCGAGAAGCCCGACAACAACCACAACATCATTGGTACCAAATGGGTGTTTCGCAACAAGCAACACGAAGATGGTAAATTCGTCTGCAACAAAGCTCGTCTAGTCTCTCAAGGCTACACTCAAGTCGAAGGTATGGACTATGGTGAGACATATGCCCCCGTTGCTAGACTTGAGTCCATCCGCACCTTACTTGCCTATGCTAATCACCATGATATCACTTTATACCAAATGGACATTAAAAGTTCTTTTCTAAACGGTGAAATTGAGGAGGAAATTTATGTTAAACAACCTCCCGGCTTTGTCAATCCTAAGAAACCCGATCATGTTTACAAACTTCACAAAGATCTTTATGGTCTTAAACAAGCACCTAGAGCGTGGTATAAATGCTTAACCAAGTTCCTTATTGAAAAAGGCTTTGAGATTGGAAAGATAGATTCTACTCTTTTTACTAAAAGGGTTAATGGTGAATTCTTTGTGTGCCAAATGTATGTTGATGATATCATATTTGGTTCGACTAACCCTCATTTTAGTGAAAAGTTTGGGAAGCTAATGTCGGAGAAGTTTGAGATGTCTATGATGAGTGAACTCAAGTTCTTTCTTGGTTTGCAAATCAAGCAAACTAAGGAAGGCACCTTTGTTTCTCAAACAAAGTACACCAAGGACTTATTCAAGAAGTTCAAGATGCAAGAAAGCAAAGGTATGAAAACTCCCATGCCAACTAGTGGACATCTTGATTTGACCAAGGACGGCAAATTGGTTGACCAAAAGGTTTACCGATCTATGATTGGTTCATTGTTATATCTATGTGCCTCCCGTCCCGATATTATGCTAAGTGTGTGCATGTGTGCACGATATCAAGCGGCCCCAAAGAATGTCATCTTAAGGCTGTGAAAAGGATAGTGAGATACTTTATACATACACCAAATTTTGGCATTTGGTATCCTAAGAGGTCCTCTTTTGATCTTGTTAGCTATTCCGATTTGGACTATGCCGGAGACAAGGTTGATAGAAAGTCCACTTCGGGTACTTGCCAATTTCTTGGTAGATCTCTTGTATCTTGGTCCTCCAAGAAACAAAATTCGGTATCCTTATCCACTACTGAAGTGGAATACATTGCCGCCGGTTCATGTTGTTCTCAATTACTTTGGATGACCCAAACTCTTAAAGATTATGGGATCAATGTGAAACATGTTCCATGTCTTTATGACAACGAGAGTGCTATTAAGATCGCTCACAATCCCGTGCAACATTCTCGAACTGAGCATATTGAAGTCCATCATCATTTCATTTGAGATCATGTTGCTAAAGGGGACATTGATCTTAAACATGTTCGTAACGATAAACAATTGGCGGATATATATCACCAAATCGCTTGATGAGAAAGTCTTTTGCCGTTTGAGAGGTGAATTGAACATCATTGATGCTTCAAATTTGGAGTAGGAACTCCATTTGGATACATGCAAGGCATGAATCTATGACTAATCCTTGATATTTCTTTTATGATGATATTCATATGTCTTGGATATATTTGCACCCTTGCATGTTATCTAACCCTTGTAGGTACTTGGATGAATCTAAATCCATGAGATTGCAACTCACTCACATCTTGAGCAATCTCTACATCACCAAGTCTCTATACAATGGTGGTTGAAGACAAGGAAGCATGAAATCCCTCAACATATCCTTTGACAAATTCTATATATAAAATTTCATTTGGTATCAAATTTCATGATTATCATTTTGGATACACAAGTGCTCTTCCTTGCAAAACTAACCCATGTAGGTAGATGAACACAACTCCAAGTGGTGCTCCCAACCATTCTTGCGCTACATCAACCTTGAGCACCCGAAGCAAGTTCAACTACATGATCAAGATCAACATCACCACCCAAGGTATGTCATTCCATCTTAGAGAAGCTTTACCTCAAGTCATAGGTCAAAGCAACTTAACAAGATGTGAATACATCAAATGCTTAAATGGAAAATGGTAACCCCATTTTGAGCTTAAACGATGAGTACGACTTATGATCAAGTATTCTCACTTGACTCCTTAGTCAATATACTCTAACATAGGTGACTTTTTCATCGCCCAATTCTAGATGAAGTTCTCTAGTGTTTCTTTGAGTTTTTTGCATCTTGCCCTTTTCATATTTATCCCCTTTCCTCTTTCAAAAAAACTTCATCTAGATTTTCCTTTTAAGTTCTGCATTTTCTGCATCCAATTCATTGCAAATCCTTCACTTAATTCCTTGCAAATCTTTGTGAGATCCTATTTGTCTAGTATGCTGAGGTCACAAGTGTTCTCTCTATGTCGAACTCGGTCATACCGATCTGTTGCTTTCGGTCACACCGAACCAATTTGGTACCACCGAAGACTACAACTCGGTATCACCGATTTCACTGTGGAGAAGACAATTTGCCATATGTTCCTGTAGTTTTATTCCAGCTCCACTCGATGATTCTTGTCCTCTACCAGCATCACTTTCTATATCAAAGGGGTAGAGAGATCTCAAGGACCAAACCTCTTGACTCACACTCCAGAAGATCCCTTCTTGTAAATTGATGTCAAAGGGGGAGAGAGATCACATCAAAGCTTATTCTCTTCAAAGGGATAGAAAAGAAAAAAATGGAGAGAGAGGTACTCACTTCTCACACCCCAGATGCTTAGTGTTCAAGAGGAGAGAAGTCACATGTCTTTGATACGTCTCCAACGTATCTATAATTTTTGATTGCTCCATGCTATATTATCTACTGTTTTGGACATTATTGGGATTTATTATCCACTTTTATATTATTATTGGAACTAACCTATTAACCGGAGGCCCAGCCCAGAATTGTTGTTTTTTTTCCTATTTTAGGGTTTTGAAGAAAACGAATATCAAACGGAGTCCAAACAGAATGAAACCTTCGGGAACGTGATTTTCTCAACAAACAAGATCGAGGAGACTTGGACCCTACGCCAAGAAAGAAAAGAGGAGGCCACGAGGTAGGGGGCGCGCCTACCCCCCAGGCGCCCCCTCCACCCTCGTGGGCCCCCTTTTGCTCCACCGACGTACTCCTTCTTCCTATATATACCTACGTACCCCCAAACGATTAGATACGGAGCCAAAACCCTAATTCCACCGCCGCAACTTTCTGTATCCACGAGATCCCATCTTGGGGCCTGTTCCGGAGCTCCGCCAGAGGGGGCATCGTGTTGGAAATATGCCCTAGACGCAATAATAAAATGGTTATTATTGTATTTCCTTGTTCATGATAATTGTCTATTGTTCATGCTATAATTGTATTAACCGGAAACCGTAATACATGTGTGAATACATAGACCACAACATGTCCCTAGTAAGCCTCTTGTTGACTAGCTCGTTGATCAATAGATGGTCATGGTTTCCTGACCATGGACATTGGATGTCATTGATAATGGGATCACATCATTAGGAGAATGATGTGATGGACAAGACCCAATCCTAAGCTGAGCACAAGATCGTATAGTTCGTCTGCTAAAGCTTTTCTAATGTCAAGTATCATTTCCTTAGACCATGAGATTGTGCAACTCCCGGATACCGTAGGAATGCTTTGGGTGTACCAAATGCCACAACGTAACTGGGTGGCTATAAAGGTGCACTACGGGTATCTCCGAAAGTGTCTGTTGGGTTGGCACGAATCGAGACTGGGATTTGTCACTCCGTGTAAACGGAGAGGTATCTCTGGGCCCACTCAGTAGGACATCATCATAATGTGCACAATGTGACCAAGGAGTTGATCACGGGATGATGTGTTACGGAACGAATAAAGAGACTTGCCGGTAACGAGATTGAGCAAGGTATCGGGATACCGACGATCGAATCTCGGGCAAGTACTATACTGGTAGACAAAGGGAATTGTATACGGGATTGACTGAATCCTTGACATCATGGTTCATCCGATGAGATCATCGTGGAACATGTGGGAGCCAACATGGGTATCCAGATCCTGATGTTGGTTATTGACCAGAGAGATGTCTCGGTCATGTCTACATTATTCCCGAGCCGTAGGGTCTACACACTTAAGGTTCGATGACACTAGGGTTATAGGGAAAGTATGTACACGGTTACCGAATGTTGTTCGGAGTCCCGGATGAGATCCTGGATGTCATGAGGAGTTCCGGAATGGTCCGGAGGTAAAGATTTATATATGGGAAGTCCCGTTTTGGTCACTAGAAAAGTTTCGGGTGCTATCGGTAACGTACCGGGACCACCGGGAGGGTCCCGAGGGTCCACCAGGTGGGGCCACCAGCCCCAGAAGGCTGCGTGGGCCAAGTGTGGGAGGGGACCAGCCCCGGGTGGGCTGGTGCGCCCCCCCACCAAGGCCCAAGGCGCGTGGAGAGTGGGAAGGGGGCAAACCCTAGGTCCATATGGGCCTTAAGGCCCACCCTAGGGCGCCCCCTCTCTTCCTCCCCTTGGCCACACCCTAGATGGGTTTTGGGGGCTGCCGCCACCCCTAGGGATGGAACCCTAGATGGGGGCGCAGCCCCTCCCCTCCCCCTATATATACTTGAGGTATTGGGGCTGCCCAACCGATGATTTGATCTCTCTCTTGACGCAGCCCTACCTCTCTCCCTCCTCGTCTCTCGTAGTGCTTGGCGAAGCCCTGCTGGAGTCCCGCGCTCCTCCACCACCACCACGCCGTCGTGCTGCTGCTGTACAGAGTCTTCCCCAACCTCTCCCTCTCTCCTTGCTGGATCAAGGCACGGGAGACGTCACCGGGCTGTACGTGTGTTGAACGCGGAGGCGCCGTTGTTCGGCGCTTAGATCAGAATCGAGCGTGATCTGAATCGCTGCGTGTACGACTCCACCAACCACATTCTTGCAATGATTCCGCTTAGCGATCTACAAGGGTATGTAGATGCACTCCCCTTCCCCTCATTGCTAGATTACTCCATAGATTGATCTTGGTGATGCATAGAAAATTTTAAATTTCTGCTACGATCCCCAACAGTGGCATCATGAGCTAGGTGTATGCGTAGTTTCTATGCACGAGTAGAACACAAAGCAGTTGTGGGCAATGATTTGTTCAATTTGCTTGCCGTTACTAGTCTTATATTGATTCGGCGACATTGTGGGATGAAGCGGCCCGGACCGACCTTACACGTACGCTTACGTCAGACTGGTTCCACCGACTGACATGCACTTGATGCATAAGGTGGCTGGCGGGTCTCTGTCTCTCCCACTTTAGTCGGATCGGATTCGATGAAAAGGGTCCTTATGAAGGGTAAATAGCAATTGGCATATCACCGTTGTGGTTTTGCGTAGGTAAGAAACGTTCTTGCTAGAAACCCATAGCAGCCACGTAAAACATGCAACAACAATTAGAGGACGTCTAACTTGTTTTTGCAGGGTATGCTATGTGATGTGATATGGCCAAAAGGATGTGATGAATGATATATATGATGTATGAGATTGATCATGTTCTTGTAATAGGAATCACAACTTGCATGTCGATGAGTATGACAACCGGCAGGAGCCATAGGAGTTGTCTTAATTTATTTATGACCTGCGTGTCAATGAAAACGCCATGTAATTACTTACTTCATTGCTAACCGTTAGCCATATTAGTAGAAGTAATAGTTGGCGAGGCAACTTCATGAAGACACAATGATGGAGATCATGGTGTCATGCCGGTGACGATGATGATCATGGCGCCCCGAAGATGGAGATCAAAAGGAGCAAAATGATATTGGCCATATCATGTCACTATTTGATTGCGTGTGATGTTTATCATGTTTTACATCTTATTTGCTTAGAATGACGGTAGCTTAAATAAGATGATCCCTCGCTATAATTTCAAGAAAGTGTCCCCCTAACTGTGCACCGTTGTGAAGGTTCGTTGTTTCGAAGCACCACGTGATGATCGGGTGTGATAGATTCTAACGTTCGAATACAACGGGTGTAAGCCAGATTTACACACGCAATACACTTAGGTTGACTTGATGAGCCTAGCATGTACAGACATGGCCTCGGAACACGGAAGACCGAAAGGTCGAACATGAGTAGTATAGAAGATACGATCAAAATGAAGATGTTCACCGATGATGACTAGTCCGTCTCACGTGATGATCGGACACGGCCTAGTTGACTCGGATCATGTATCACATAGATGACTAGAGGGATGTCTATCTAAGTGGGAGTTCATTGAATAATTTGATTAGATGAACTTAATTATCATGAACATAGTCAAAAGGTCTTTGCAAATTATGTCGTAGCTCATGCTTTGGTTCTACTATTTTAGATATGTTCCTAGAGAAAATTTAGTTGAGAGTTGTCAGTAGCAATTATGCGAACTGGGTCCGTGAACTGAGATTGTCCTCATTGCTGCACAGAAGGGCTATGTCCTTAATGCACCGCTCAGTGCGTTGAACCTCGAGCATCATCTGTAGATGTTGGGAAACATCTGACATACACATTTTGATGACTATATGATAGTTCAGTGCATGATACTAACGGTTTAGAATTGTGGCACCAAAGACGTTTTTTGAAACGTCGCAGAACATATGAGATGTTCCAAAGACTGATATGGGGATTTCAGACTAGTGCCCACGTCAAGAGGTATGAGAGCTCTGACAAGTTTCTTAAGCCTGCAAACTAAGGGAGAAAAACTCAATCGTTGAGCATGTGCTCAGATTGTCTGAGTACTGCAATCGCTTGAATCGAGTGGGAGTTAATCTTCCAGATGAGATAGTGATAGTTCTCCATAGTCAATGCCACCAAGCTATTAGAGCTTAGTGATGAACTATAACATATCAGGGATAGACATGATGATCCTTGAGCAACTCGCGATGTTTGACACCGCGAAAGTAGAAATCAAGTAGGAGCATCAATTGTTGATGGTTAAACCACTAGTTTCAAGAAGGGCAAGGGAAATAATGGATACTTCATGAGACGGCAAATCAGTTGCTGCTCTAGTGAAGAAACCCAAGGTTGAACCAAACCCGAGACTAAGTGCTTCTGTAATGAGGGGAACGGTCACTGAAGCAGAACTACCCTAGATACTTGGTAGATGAGAAGGCTGGCAAGGTCAACAGAAGTATTTTGGATATACGTTATATTAATGTGTACTTTACTAGTACTCCTAGTAGCACAAGGGTATTAAAATACCGGTTCAGTTGCTAAGTGTTAGTAACTCGAAATAAAAGGCTACGGAATAAATGGAGACTAGCTGAAGGTGAGATGACGATATGTGTTGGAAGTGTTTCCAAGGTTGATGTGATCAAGCACCGCATGCTCCCTCTACCATCGAGATTGTTGTTAGACCTAAATAATTGTTATTTGGTGTTTGCATTGAGCATAGACATGATTAGATTATGTTTATCGCAATACGGTTATTCATTTAAGGAGAATAATGGTTACTCTGTTTATTTGAATAATACCATCAATGGTATTGCACCTAAAATGAATGGTTTATTGAATCTCGATCGTAGTGATACACATGTTCATGCCAAAAGATATAAGATAGTAATGATAGTACCACATACTTGTGGCACTGATATTTGAGTCATGTTGGTATAAACACATGAAGAAGCTCCATGTTGATGGATCTTTGGACTCACTCGTTTTTTAAAATATTGAGACATGCGAACCATGTCTATTGGTAGATATGCATGGAGGAACTCCATGCAGATGGATCGTTTGGACTCGATTTTGAATCACTTGAGACATGCAAATCATACCACATGGGCAAGATGACTGAAAGGCCTCGTTTCAGTAAGATGGAACAAGAAAGCAACTTGTTGGAAGTAATACATTTTTATGTGTGCAGTCCAATGAGTGAGGCACGCAGTGGATATCGTTATGTTCTTACTTCACAGATGATTTGAGTAGATGCTGAGTATATTTACTTGATGAAACACAAGTCTGAATTATTGAAAGGTTCAAGTACTTTCAGAGTGAAGTTGAAGATCGTCGTGACAAGATGATAAAATGTCTGTGATATGATCATAGAGATGAATATATGAGTTACGAGTTTGGCACACAATTAAGACATTGTGGAAATTGTTTCACAACTAATACCGTCTGGAACACCATAGTGTGATGGTGTGTCCGAACATCATAACTGCACCCTATTGGATATGGTGCATACCATGATGTCTCTTATCGAATTACCACTATCGTTTATGGGTTAGGCATTAGGGACAACCGCACTCACTTTAAATAGGGCACCACATAATTTCGTTGAGACGACACCGTATGAACTATGGTTTAGAGAAACCTAAGTTGTCGTTTCTTAAAAGTTTGGGGCTGTGATGCTTATATGAAAAGGTTTCAGGCTGTTAAGCTCGAACCCAAAGCGGATAAATGCATCTTCATAGAATAGCCAAAAATAGTTGGGTATGCCTCCTATTTCAGATTCGGAAGCAAAAATGATTGTTTCTAGAAACGGGTCCTTTCTCGAGGAAAAGTTTCTCTCAAAAGAATTGAGTGGGAGGATGGTGGAGACTTGATGAGGTTATTGAACCGTCACTTCAACTAGTGTGTAGCAGGGCACAGGAAGTTGTTCTTGTGGCACCTACACCAATTGAAGTGGAAGCTTATGATAGTGATCATGAAACTTCATATCAAGTCACTACCAAACCTCATAGGTCGACAAGGATGTGTACTACTTCAGAGTGGTACGTAATCCTGTCTCGAAAATCATGTTGCTAGACAACAATGAACCTACGAGCTATGGAGAAGCGATGGTGGGCCCGGATTCCGAAGAATGGCTCGAGGCCATAAAATCCGAGAGAGGATCCATGTATAAAAGAAAGTATAGACTTTGAAAGAACCACTTGATGGTCGTAAGGCTGTTGGGTCCAATGGATTTTAAAAGGAAGACAGACAATGATGGTAAGTGTCACCATTAAGAAAGCTCAACTTGTCGTTAAGATGTTTCCCGACAAGTTCAAGGAGTTGACTACGATGAGACTTTCTCACTCGTAGCGATGCTAAGAGTCTGTTGGAATTATGTTAGCAGTTACTGCATTATTTATGAAATCTTGCAGATAGGATGTAAAAAAAACATTGTTTCCTCGACATTTTTCTTGAGGAAAGGTTGTATGTGATACAACCAGAAGGTTTTGTCAATCCTGAAAGATGCTGACAAGTATGCAAAGCTCCAGCAATCCTTCTAAGGACTGGAGTAAGCATCTCGGAGTTGGAATGTACGCTTTGATGAGATGATCAAAGATTTTGGGTTTATACAAAGTTTATGAGAAACTTGTATTTCCAAAGAAGTGAGTGGGAGCACTATAGAATTTTTGATGAGTATATGCTGTTGACATATTGTTGATCAAAAATGATGTAGAATTTTTGGAAAGCATGCATGTAAGTGCATCTAGTGCCCCTTAGTGATTTTGGTGTATTGAAGACTTATAGGTTAAGGAACTAATGCGTGTGTGAGTGTACTTAGGTCTATAAGTCTATGAGGAGTTTGATATTTACAGGGAAAGTCGAACCCTAAAAATGAATATCTTCGACTGAAGATTTTGGTATTTCTGAAGACTTTCATGAAGACTTTGGAAGTGAAGAAATTGGTGTGTCCGTGAAGACTTGATATTCATGCGAGAAATATGAAGCTTGAAGACTTTTGTGTTCATAGTTTTGTTTTTCTCTTTCTTGAGTCATAGGAAACACCATACTCTTAAAGGGGGTCGAGGAAATACTAAGGAAAAATTTCCATGTGATGCTCAACTCAAAATCCTACACCTACCAATGCCTTCGAGTGAAGCCATTGGAAATCTCTTACAGATCAGTCAATTTCTTCAGTGACAGAGACGAAGTTCTTCTGGTCTCTGAGGAATTTGTCCTGACTGAGGAGTTAGGAATTCGCCAGTGCGGATTGCCTACACGGTGAGGAACACGATAGCCCTGAGGATTTTGCTACTCAAAATTCCGACCGTTGCTGTGCTATACGCCAGCTGTCCCAAAATATCTATCCACCTAACGGTCCTATCATCGAAGGGCATTTATGTCTTATCATGTCAGGCTGCTCCCTAGGCTATAAATAGCCGCCCCCTACAACCACTAGCTGGTTGGCTGCTCTGAGAGAAACTGACACTTGTCATTTGAGAGCAACCCATCCTCCGAGGACTTTGAGCGAAAATCATCAAGTGAGGAAAAACCAAAAACCCAAAACCCAAACACCTACAAACCCCAAGTGATTGAGCATCACTGAAGAGATTGATCATGAGTGGATCCGACGCTTGTTACCTTTGAAGACTGTGCTTCTTCCAGACGGTTAGGCGTCATGGTCTAGAGCATCCAAGAGGAATTGTGGATTGCCGAGTGACCAAGTTTGTGAAGGTTTGGAAGTCGCTTGAAAACTTACCACGAGTGATTAGACGAGGTCTGTGTGACCTTAGTTCAAGGAGAATACGGTGAGGACTGGGTGTCTTGGACTAAGTGTCCTTGACTGGGTGTCCGGGACTGTGTGTCCTCGAGTTTAAATACTCAGGCGCTCCAACCAGACGTACAACTGAGACAGCAGTTGGAACTGGTCTACCAAATCATTGTCTTCACCGAGCTTACTGGTTCTATTTCCTCAACTCTTTCATTTCCTCATAACTGTGTTGTATGTTTGTTCATATTAGTGTTTGAAGACTTTGACTGAAGACTTTCTCAATTTCCTTAGTTCTATTTCTTCAGTCTGTTTGTCTTCATCCTATGTTATCCTGTGATTATGCTTCCTGTACTCTGTGCCTATCTTCATTTCATCATGATGACTATGCTTGTATTCTATTGTGTTTACTTTTGAGTACTTATTCCACTGCTAGTAGTTCTTCGCTAAGGAATTTCCTCACCAGCAAATTCTTCAGTGAAGAATTTCGTAAAAATCGCCTATTCACCCCCCCTCTAGTCGATATAACGCACTTTCAATTGGTATCAGAGCAAGGTACTCCCTTGTTCTTTGTGATTTTGGTTTAACCGCCTGGAGTTTTAGTTATGTCGACCGCAGGTATGATCAAGGGTTCTGCTGGGTGTCCTACCTTCGATGGGACGGACTACCCCTACTGGAAGAGTAAGATGCGAATGCATCTTGAAGCAATTGATAACGATCTCTGGTATGTTGTGGAAAATGGTGTTCCCTCAGTCACACCTTCTCTGAATGCTGCTGATGTGAAGAGATTCAAGCAACTCGACTCTCAAGCGAGGAATATCATATGTGGCCATCTGAGCAAAGGACAGTATGGCAGAGTGAGTGCTTTGGAAACAGCGAAGCTTATCTGGGACAGGTTGTCCAAAGTGAATGAAGGAGTCTCAACTCAGCGTGACTCTCGAGTTGATGTTCTTCGCAATCTCTTCAACCGCTTCAAAAGACTTGACAATGAAAATGTTCAACAAACCTTCGATCGCCTCACTGACATCTCAAATGAGCTTCAAGCACTTGGTGCCACTGACATCACCGACCATGAGGTGGTGAAGAAATTGCTGAGATCGCTTGATTCCTCATTTGACACTCTGGCATTGATGATACAAGAACGTGCTGATTACAAGTCACTTGATCCCGCTGATATTCTCGAGAGGCTAAATACTCATGAGTTCCAACTTGCTGAAAAGAGAGATCTCTATGGTTCTAGCTATGGCAGAACACATGCACTGAAGGCCAAGGCAGTATCAGAGTCCAAAGATGAAGACTCTGGTAGCAGCCTTGGTGATCCTGAAGAACTGAGCCATGATCTGGCTCTGCTCGCGAAGAAGTTCCAAAAGTTCTCAAGACGTGGTCGCCTTGGAAGATCCTCAAGGAGCAATGATTCCTCATCCAGTGACTACAAGAAGAGGCTCTGTCACAAATGCAAGAAACCTGGACATTTCATTCAAGATTGTCCTCAGTGGGAAAAGGAATCAAAGAAGAAGAAATACAAGGATTACAGTTCTGATGATGCGAAGAAAAAGAAGAAATCCACAAAATCCTCATCAAAAAAATCCTCCAAGCCTTCATATCACAAGAAGAGCATCTCCAAGAAGGCCAGGGCATTCATTGGCAAGGAAATGGACTTTGAGGCTGAATCTGAAGAAAATGAGGAAGAGGAGTCATCTGAGGAGTCCAAATCCAGAGTGGCGGGCCTTGCTCTCGCTACTGCATTCGTCAGCAAGTCTATCTTCAACACTGAAGAAAAGACCTCACCAACAAGGCTGGTGAAGGCGATGATGACTACGCTCCCACCTATTGCTTCATGGCAAAGGGTGTCAAGGTACTCAAATATACCTCCTCTGAATCAAGTGAGAATGAATCTGATGAAAACCTTAAACCCAGCTATTCTAAACTTGCTAAGATTGCTATAAAACAACAAAGGGCTTTAGAAAAGGTTCAAAACATGCTAAATAAAAGTGATGATATGTTGGGTGAAGAAATGGACCGCACTGAAACTTTGACTCAAAATCTTCAGAGACTTCAGTCCAAGCTTGACAAACTTCAAAGTCATCATAACACTCTCTTATCGGATCATGAGAAGCTTTCTTATGAATTTCTTCAAAGAAAGCAAGACCTTGAGAAGCTAAGAGTGAGTTATGAAGATCTTCAGAAGGAGCGCGATTCATTACTTGCTCAACAAATCAGCGCATCTCAGGAAGAATTTGTTCCTCCATGGTTGAAGTGCATTGAACGTGAATCTGCTAATTCTTCACCCGAATGTTCAAATGTTGCTAATGTTTCAAATTCTTCACATGCCTCTACTATCACTAATTCCTCATCTGAGGACATTGCTAGTATCACTGACGATGTAGGGCTGAAGGAATTGTACACGACATGCATGTACAAAAGCCTCAAAGGGCATCAGGCTCTTTGTGATGTGCTTAAAAAGCAGATCCTCAACAGGAACCCTAGGAAAGAGGGTATCGCCTTTGAGAGGAAACTCAATGCTGATGGTACATATTGGAAGCCTGAGTAGTACCCCAAAACTACATGGGTTGCTACAAAGGGACCTCCAGTTGATCCATCTAACTTATCTAGATTTGCATGTGAATCTCCTCATTCTGATGATGAGTCAACTGACTCCAACTATAAGCTATTCAAAAATCAGAATGGTGAAGTATTTGCTAGATATGTTGGCACTAACTGCAGGAACGGCTCCCCTATGCAGAAAATCTGGGTTCCCAAAAGATGTCTTGAAAATCTTCAGGTGAATGTCATCATGACACCACCTGTGAAGAATAGGAACCCTAGATCAAATTCTTCATATGGACCAAATTCCTCATATGGATCAAAGTCCTCAGATGAACATCATCATGCTAATCCGTCTGTTTCGCAGGGAAGATCTAAGGATTATGGATATGTGCATTATTCTTCAAATCATTATGTCCATCAGTCCTCGAAGAATTTCTCTGCTTACTCTTATGCTTACTCTAACCCCTCTTATGTGAAATGAAATGGACTGGCTTCTATGCCATCCTTCTCGTATGGAGCTCGCAGAATGATGAACTCTTTGCCACCCCTTTAGATGTGGGTGGTGAAGAAAAAGAACTAATCTCTTCTACAGGGTTAGGTCTCCAGACGCACACAATCGTCTGAAGAATTTGCTGGAGACCTGAGCATGCCTGATAGAACGCAAGCTAATCATGAAGAAATGAACTTTCATTTCTCACGTCCTCATATTGCTTTATCGGTTCTTTTACTTGATGAAATTGATCTGATGAATTGATGTCATGTTCTTCACTGATGAAGTATATGAGTTTGTAAGCTGCACTAATTCATCTGCAGGATGATCAACCCAAAGCCACTGAGTGGGTCCTCGATAGTGGATGTACAAACCACATGACTGGTGACAAGAATCTATTGATGGATGCTCCATTATCTCCGTCACATCTGAAGCATATCATCTTTGCTGACAAAGGCAAAAGTCAAGTATTGGGTCTAGGTAAGGTTGCGATTACAAAGGATCGACACATGGACAAAGTCATGCTTGTTGAGTCCTTAGGATACAACCTTATGTCTATCTCAATGCTTTGTGATCTTGATATGGTTGTTGTCTTCGGCAAGTACCATTGTGTTGTGGTTATGGAAGCTGACAATTCCAAAGTCTTCGAAGGCTTTAGGAGAGGAGACCTGTATATTGTTGATTTCTCTACAGGACCACAACCAGCCGTGTGCTTACTTGCAAAAGCTTCAGAAGGCTGGCTCTGGAATCGACAACTTGGTCATGCAGGCATGAGGAATTTGCACACGCTTGCGAAGAAAAAGCATGTCATTGGCATCGAGACTGTCAAATTCCTCAAGGATCACCTATGCGGAGCCTGTGAAGCTGGGAAGATGACCAAGGCCAAGCATCCAGCGAAGACTATCATGACCACCACTCACCCATTTGAATTGCTTCACATGGATCTCTTTGGTCCTAATCATTATTCTGCTATCTCAAATGAAGCATCTCAATATGGCTTCGTTATTGTTGATGATTATTCTCGTTACACATGGGTACCCCTTGTTACTTACAAACATGAAGTGCGGGAAGTCTTCAAACGATTTTCCTCGAGGGATTCAACCAACTTTGGTGTGAAGATCAAGCACATCAAAAGTGACAATGGCACTGAGTTCAAGAATTCTGGTCTCGATGACTATCTTGATGAACTTGGTATCACTCACGAGTTATCTGCTCCTTACACTCCTCAGCAGAATGGCGTCGCGGAGCGCAAGAACAGGACTCTTGCTGAGATGGCTCGCACTATGCTTGATGAATACAAAACGCCTCGTCGTTTCTGGACTGAGGCAATTGATACTGCGTGCCACATCATCAACAGTGTATATCTTCACAAATTCTTTAAAAAGACTGCCTATGAACTCCTCACTGATAAGAAACCCAATGTAAGTTATTTCAAAGTCTTCGATGCTAAATGTTGGATTAGAGATCCTCATCACAACTCAAAATTTGCACCGAAAGCACATGAAGGTTTTATGCTTGGTTACGGAAAGGACTCGCACACCTACAGAGTCTTCAACAACGTTCTTCACAAAGTTGTTGAAACTGTGGATGTGCGGTTCGATGAAACTAATGGCTCGCAAAGAGAGCACCTACCTACTGTGATAGATGAACCAGCACCTGAGAAAACTATCAAGTTCAAGGCTACTGAGGATGTCATTCCTACTGAAGAATCTGCTAAAGAATTCATTCCAGAACATGAAGAACGTCGAGCTAATGCGCCTGAAGAAAATGATGCTGAAGAAAACGCTGATCAAACTCTTCAACGACAACCAGCTCATCCTCGCATTGCCAAAGAAGTGCAAATTGAAAAGATCATCAATGACATCAAAGTGCCGGGTCCTCTCACACGCTCAAAAGCTTCACATTTGTCTAACTTTTGTGGGCAGTATGCTTTTGTCTCTATTACAGAGCCCACTAAGGTAGATGAAGCATTTCTGGAGCCTGAGTGGATTCAGGCCATGCAAGAAGAATTACATCAGTTCGAGCTCAACAATGTCCGGGAACTTGTCAAACATCCAGATCCTTGCAAGCACAATATCATCGGCACAAAGTGGATCTATCGCAACAAGCAAGATGAAAATGGCCTTGTGGTGAGGAATAAGGCACGGCTTGTAGCTCAAGGCTACACACAGGTTGAAGGAATTGATTTTGATGAAACTTTTGCACCTGTTGCTAGACTTGAGGCTATTCGCATATTACTTGCTTATGCTAACCATCATGATATCACTCTATATCAAATGGATGTGAAAAGTGCATTCCTTAATGGTAAGCTTGAGGAAGAAGTATATGTTGCTCAACCCCCAGGTTTTGAAGATCCAAAGAATCCTGACAAAGTCTTCAGACTCAACAAGGCCCTCTATGGCCTCAAGCAGGCCCCACGGGCTTGGTATGATACTTTGAAGGAACTCTTCATGAAGAAAGGCTTCAAACCCGGTTCACTCGACCCTACTCTTTTCACTAAATATTATGATGGTAAATTGTTTGTGTGCCAAGTATATGTTGATGATATTATCTTTGGATGTACTGACCAACGTTATAGTGATGAATTTGCCTATATGATGAGTGAAGAATATCGAATGTCTAGTATGGGAGAGTTGAAATTATTCTTAGGTCTTTAGATTCATCAACAACACAATGGCATATTCATATCTCAGGAGAAATACCTCAAGGATGTACTGAGGAAATTCGGCATGCAAGATTGCAAAGGTGTCAAAATTCCTATGCCCACAAATGGCCATCTGTGCACTGATGAAAATGGTATTGACTTCGATCATAAGGTATACCGCTCCATGATAGGTTCCTTATTATACTTATGTGCATCTAGGCCAGATATAATGCTTAGTGTTTGCATGTGTGCCCGATTTCAAGCTGCACCGAAGGAATCACACCATAAGGCTGTGAAGCATATTCTTCGATATCTAGCTCACACACCAACACTTGGATTATGGTACCCCAAGGGCTCGGCTTTTGATCTTGTTGGATATTCTGACTCTGACTATGCTGGTGATCGTGTGGATCGCAAGTCAACATCTGGTACATGTCATTTCCTCGGACGATCTTTGGTCTGTTGGTCCTCGAAGAAACAGAACTGCGTATCACTATCTACTGCTGAAGATGAGTACATTGCCGCTGGTTCTTGCTGTGCCCAATTGCTATGGATGAAGCAAACTCTCAAGGACCACGGTGTCAACATGAAGAATGTGCCTCTCTTCTTTGACAATGAGAGTGCCATCAAGATTGCTCACAACCCAGTTCAGCACTCGAAGACAAAGCACATTCAGATTCGTCATCATTTTCTTCGTGATCATGTGTTGAAGGGTGACATTTCTATTGAGCATGTGAAGACTGAAGAACAGCTAGCCGATATCTTCACAAAGCCCTTGGATGAGAAGAGATTTAGCAAGTTGTGGTGTGAGCTAAATATCCTAGAATCTTTGAATGTTCTGTGAAAAGGACACTCATCCTAACACTTATGCAAAATTAATGACTTAGATGTGCAACACATGAAGAAACGTTTTACTTCAATCAATGAAGAATAACACTCTTAGTGTGAAGAAATTAATGAAGAATTTGATTCTCAGAACCCTACGATAATTGTATGCGGTGTATGAAATCATCATTCTTATACGGTGGGTCATGCCACCACCAAAAGTTGAAATTCCTCAAATTATTCATATTCTTCAACTTTGCATAGTCTTCACTAGTTCCGTCGTTTTCCTTCATTGGCTATATATATATATATATATATATATATATATATATATGAGTTTATGTCCTCTATAGCATTCACTTATTGCTATTTCTTCAAGTTGGTTTTCTGCTAAGTGAATGTGATCGGACCCTTCCCCTCTATGCTTTACTCAACCCAATCTGTTCACAAATTCTTCATGTGCGTTCTGTTTGAAACTCGTTCAAAATCTTCACTGTGTCCTTGTCAGCTGAAGAAATTGCGAACGGAACTTTAAAATCTATCTTATCTAAATTTTCGGCTTTGTCGCTCAAATCGTTCCGCATCCCACGATACACTTATCCACTCACCCATGATCTAACACGATCTCCACCTCTCACTACATGGGTGACACATGTCATGCGAATGAGAAGGGTCAGGGGCACGTTCGTCCAATTTCTTCGGGCGAGCAGTTTTTCACCGTGGCTATAAATACCCCTCCTTCCCTTCCTCACTTCTTTTACTCCGCTCGACCTCTCTCTCCAGCTCGAGCTTCTCAAACCCTAGCGCCGCTGCTACTTCATCACCGCCGGTGAGGAAGAGCTTCATTGCCTCGACCTCGTCGCTGACATACTCGCGCCGACCGCGGACATCTTCACTCTGCCGCCGCCGTAGCCATCTTCCTCCGCCAAGTTAGGGCGTGGAAGATCTGCACAGACGAACTTCACATCTCCTCACTCCAGTTCGCCATGTTCTTCGTCCAGGGTAAATAAAAGTTACTTTTACTGCCCTCGTTGATTCGAATGATTATCTACAAAATCTTCAAAAGTGTTTTTCTTCATATCTTCACACACTGAACACCTCACAAAGTCATCTATTCTTGATTCGTTTCTCTAAGCATCATGTTTCTTCAAGATTCCTCAATTGTGTGGATCTTTGATCTATACAACTCTGGAACCTAAGATAAAGAACGCTTAGTGAAAATCTTCAAGACTCATCTGGTCAAATTCCTCAAACTTGTTCTTTTTGAAAAACCTTCTGAGAACACATATGACCTCTCCAAATTCCTCGCAACTATACTCTGTTCACAGGTACACATGTCAGCTGCTGAATCACTAGGTTCTCATCAACTTAACTCATTTGCAGCGTTCCTTGAAGAAAAGTTGCATACTTCTTCAGAGAATTCAATTGTTCAAATTCCTCAACTGAAGAAAATGGCTGATGGTAAAAGGCCACGGAAGGGAGGAAAGAGGCCTGAGGTAAATACAGCATTTGAAATCCCTGATGGCATATATGCTGGGTACTGCACACCTCCTGAGGAAACCAAGAATGAGTGCAAAGTGCGCATTCAGAAGATAGAGAGGAGATGGGTAAGAGAATGGAGGGAGTACAGATATGTCACTCCTAAGTACATGAAGAAATTCGCATTCAATCCTCCATGCCCAAGAGCACCACTGGCACCTGGCTAAATTGCTGATCCCACCAGCCTCAAGCGAGGTGAGGACTATCCTGATGAATGGGCCAAACGCCAAGGCAAGTTGGCTAAGCAAGCCAGATAAGCAGTGAGGAAATTTAATGAAGACTCTGCTGCTGCTTCTCCCTCTGCTAAGGTCCTTGCTGTCAAGCCAAAGAAGGCTATGTCAAAGAAGCCTGCGCACAAGCCAAGTGCTTCCTCAGTAATGCCCTCACGGCCAGAATCATCAAAGCCCTCACGGCCAATTCCTCATGCCGCTCCTGTTCCTCCAAAGTCCTCAGCTCCTCCGCCAAAGCCTTCAGCTGTTCTGACCAAATCCTCAACACCTGTGCATCTCGCTTCATGCCAAAGGACTGTCGGCATCTCCATTGCCTCAGGTGTCTCAGCTAGTTCCTCAGCTGCACCAAGTTCCTCAGCTGGCCCCTCACTGCTCAAGACAAAGGCCACTGCTGGATGAGGTCCACACCCAAGTCCTCAAAAGAAGCAAGTCGCTTTCCTAGTGCCGTCTAATGAAGACGAAGCTGATGATGATGAACTTGCAGAAATCATCAGAGACAGGCAAGTCAGGGCCGCTAGAGCCAAAGGATCAGAGGTGGCACTGCTTTTGGATCCCAAGCTGATCCTCGACTACATTGATGATTGGCACAAGCACCCCAACACTCCCTTGCCTGACTTCAAGCTGACTCCTGGCCAAAGTCACATGCTGACCCACTTCATTCAAGAAGAAAAGTGGAAATTTTAGAACGCCAGGCAGATCAAGAAAGCGCAGTACAAGAAGGAGAAATTTCTGAAGAACAACGTTGTCACTATGACAACTGATGAACTTGTAAAAATCCAATCTAAAATCAAAACCCTCAGCGATGACTTCAAAGCCTACTATGCTGATTGGCAAGGAGCCAAAGTTAGATTTGTAAAGATAACTGAACAGTTCACTTCAAATGTTGTTGCTCCAACGCAACAGGAAATTCCTCAGGCTGAAGCATCTGCTCAGCCAACTGAAGAAAATGCCAACACCGCTGATGATAATCAGGCTGCTGAAGAAAATGTGAGTTCCAGGGCTGATGATTGCATTCCAGCCACTAAAGAAATTGCCAGGGCACCCACTAGTGGTCCGCCTGAAGAAACTGAAGAACTCAGGGCAACTGCATCAGTTGTGCCTGAAGAAAATCAACCAGATTCCTCAGCTGCTCCTGCACCAACTTCAACTCCAATCCTTCCATCTGCATTAGATGTGAAGAAGACCAAGGCTGCAGAGCGTGCTGCAGTGAAGAAAAGGAAAGCATCAGCTACTTCAGATTCTTCAGCTCTGAAGAAAATGAAGCCTATGACAAGTTCATTTGCACATCCGATTGATGTTGTTCCCATCTCAACCAGGCCATCAAAGGACCTTGTTCCTTTTGATGAAGAATATGTGATCCCCAGCGGATTTGATGAAGCAACTCATTCTGCTGCTTCGTCTGAACCGTTGGATGAAGAAATTGAAGTGGATGTGATGCCTTCAACACCTATCATCTCCTCGCATATGCCTTAGTTCACAGCTGAAGAGGCTGGCATTGAAGAAATGGAAGATGAAGATGTGGACATTGGCTGCTCCACACCCGTAATCAGTGATGAATTCTGGGAAAGTCAGCATCCAAACTCTCCAATGTTCACCCCTCTACAGCAAATTCCTCAGTCCCCCACACAAACTGTTTGCATGGGCTCTGAAGAAACTCATCCCACTGCATCTGTCCATGAGGAAATTCCAGCCACTAGCATTGAAGAAACTGCTACTGCTGAACAACCAACGACACAGACTGCCACTGAAGAGGAACCAGAAATTCCTCAGCCTGAAGAACCTGCGATTGAGATTCCTGAGGTCGTGATGCAACTCACTGACACTCCTCTGCCGAAGCCAAAGGATCCATTCTCACGCAAGCAAAAGTTCAAGGCTGATGATTTCTTCAGCGAGCACGTATTCTTCGAAGATTACAACCCATATGACTCTGCTCGCATTAGGAAGAGGCGTTTCTGGACTGCTAGTCAAGCCAATTTCTATTCCTCAGTGTTGTTCAACAAGGAGAAGATTTTCTACCATGAGCATATTCCTCACGTGGATATGGAATCTCTGTCGTGCTTCGCACCAGTCCTCAGTGTTCTTCACGACACTGGACTGCTCAACTTCTGCTCTGACATCTGCGATTGGAATGAAGAACTGATTCTTCAATTTTATGCAACGCTGCACATCACCGGATATGCTGAAGATGTGAATTCATGGGTGCTGGACTGGATGTCTGAAAACACTCACTACACTGCACCAGCCTCTGAATTGCTTCATGCTCTACCACTCAGTCCTCCCCTTGAGGAAGCTCGCTGCATCTACAGTGATCCTGAGCTCACACATCATTACATGTAGGTGCTGATGAAATCTTTGAAGCCAGGTCAAGCACCAAGAACCGAATTCCTCGTGAAGGAATTGTTGTACGTGCCCAGAACTGTCTATCGTATTCTTACGAGGACAATCAGTCCTATCAAAGGCCACGACTCATCTAATGAGGAAATTGTTGGCATCATGAAGAATCTGGTATTCAACATCGTTCATGGCATTCCTGTCAATTATCACGATTTCTTCATGAGGACTATGGCCAATGTTGCACTGTCTCCGTTTGAGCTGAAGCCTTATGCACCTTGGATCATGAGATTCCTTAGGACAAGGTCTTCACTCAACTACAAAGCTGATTTCCAGAATCATCTCAGCTACTTGCCCCCAATTGAAGTCCTCAAGCAGACATATTCCTCAATTGATGGAAAGGGCAAGGCACCAGCTGTAATTGATGAAGGCATTCGTCCATTGGATGGTCAATTTCGCAAAGCTGCATCTTATTCCACCAATGATGACTCTGCCACACATGACTCTGCCAATGCTCCCAAGTCCACTCCTCAAGCCACTGCTCCGTGCGTGATGACAGACCGTGAACTTCTGCTTAGTCTTCACCAGAAGGTGGATCGAAATCACAAATGGGTTAAGCGTCAGTTTGGTTCACTTCTTCACAACATGACTGCCACACACAATGCAGTGAAGAAAAACCACTACTACCTCCATCAAGTCTTCGGTCGCACCTAGGCAATCCTGTCACATCTGCATGGTGAAGAAGATCTGAAGAACATGGGTATTAATGAATATTTTGACTGGTCTGCACCTCCACCGAAGAAATTCAAGAAGGTAAAGGTTCCTTCTCTGGTGGCCAGCTCATATTCTTCATCGCACGACACTGATGAATATGAAGATTTGGACGACACTGCGACAGGCCCTACATCAACCAACGACCCCAACAACGCCGGCGCTCCTTCATCAACATGATTATCTTCAGGGGCGTTAGTCCTCATTTTCGATCCTTTTGGTCATTCGATGACAAAGGGGGAGAAATATGAGTTAGTCTTCAAGCGGGTCTACTATATGGGCGTTTTTTGCTAAGTTACAACTCTCGTTCTTCTGAAACTTTATTGGATCGAGTTGTAATCTTAAACCCGATGGTGCTCTGATACTTTTGATGCACTGTGCTCTGATACTCTTGATGCACTATTCTGCATGCTTATTCCTCGTTAATATTATGGCATGCATGCTGAATTTCATCAGGCACCATATTTCATCATGCATTTCAAATTCTTCATATTATATGTTAAATGTGTGTGTGAATTACAAGATATAGGGGGAGATCTCCATGATTCAACTCTTCAAGTGTGCATTGCTTCAAAAGCAAATTCCTCACTATGCACATCTTCAAGGGGAGTTCTTCTATATCTTGCAATCAAATTCCTCAATATCAGTATTTACACTTCATATGTTTGTCCCCGTTGAAAACTTAACCTATATTGTCATCAATCACCAAAAAGGGGGAGATTGTAAGTGCATCTAGTGCCCCTTAGTGATTTTGGTGTATTGAAGACTTATAGGTTAAGGGACTAATGCGTGTGTGAGAGTACACAGGTCTATAAGTCTATGAGGAGTTTGATATTTACAGGGAAAGTCGACCCCTAAAAATGAATATCTTCGACTGAAGATTTTGGTATTTCTGAAGACTTTCATGAAGACTTTGAAAGTGAAGAAATTGGTGTGTCCGTAAAGATTTGATATTCATGTGAGAAATATGAAGCTTGAAGACTTTCGTGTTCATAGTTTTGTTTTTCTCTTTCTTGAGTCATAGGAAACACCGTACTGTTAAAGGGGGTCGAGGAAATACTAAGGAAAAATTTCCATGTGATGCTCAACTCAAAATCCTACACCTACCAATCCCTTCGAGTGAAGCCATTGGAAATCTCTTACAGATCAGTCAATTTCTTCAGTGACAGAGACGAAGTTCTTCTGGTCTCTGAGGAATTTGTCCTGACTGAGGAGTTAGGAATTCGCGAGTGCGGATTCCCTACATAGTGAGGAACATGATAGCCCTGAGGATTTTGCTACTAAAAATTCCGACCGTTGTTGTGCTATGCGCCAGCTGTCCCAAAATATCTATCCACCTAACGGTCATATCATTGAAGGGCATTTATGTATTATCATGTCGGGCTGCTCCCTAGGCTATAAATAGCCGCCCCCTACAACCACTAGCTGGTTGGCTGCTCCGAGAGAAACTGACACTTGTCATTTGAGAGCAACCCATCCTCCGACGACTTTGAGCGAAAATCATCAAGTGAGGAAAAACCAAAAACCCAAAACCCAAACACCTACAAACCCCAAGTGATTGAGCATCACTGAAGAGATTGATCCTGAGTGGATCCGACGCTTGTTACCTTTGAAGACTGTGCTTCTTCCAGACGGTTAGGCGTTATGGTCTAGAGCATCCAAGAGGAATTGTGGATCGCCGAGTGACCAAGTTTGTGAAGGTTTGGAAGTCACCTTAAGACTTACCACAAGTGATTGGACGAGGTCTGTGTGACCTTAGTTCAAGGAGAATACGGTGAGGACTGGGTGTCTTGGACTAAGTGTCCTTGACTAGGTGTCCGGGACTGTGTGTCCTCGAGTTTAAATACTCAGTCGCTCCAACCAGACGTAAACTGAGACAGCAGTTGGAACTGGTCTACCAAATCATTGTCTTCACCGAGCTTACTGGTTCTATTTCCTCAACTCTTTCATTTCCTCATAACTGTGTTGTATGTTTGATCATATCAGTGTTTGAAGACTTTGACTGAAGACTTTCTCAATTTCCTCACTTCAATTTCTTCAGTCTGTTTGTCTTCATCCTGTGTTATCCTGTGATTACACTTCCTGTACTCTGTGCCTGTCTTCATTCCATCATGATGACTATGCTTGCATTCTGTTGTGTTTACTTTTGAGTACTTATTCCGCTGCTAGTAGTTCTTCGCTAAGGAATTTCCTCACCAGCAAATTCCTCAGTGAAGAATTTCGTAAAAATCGCCTATTCACCCCCCCTCTAGTCGATATAACACACTTTCAATGCAGGGTTATTTGAAAAGTGTTTTTCAATGGAAAACCTGGATTAAGCTACTTGAACATTGAGCATCAAGACTATAAGGATAGATCAAAAACGCTTAATAGTACTTTCAAATGAATACATACCGTGACAAGATTTTGAAGGAGTTCAAAATAGATCAGCAAAGAAGGAGTTCTTGGCTGTGTTACAAGGTGCGAGTATTGAGTAAGACTCAAGACCTGACCACGACATAAGAGAGAGAAAGGGCGTAGGTCGTCCCCTATGCTTTAGACGTAGGCTCTATAGTATGCTATGATGTGTACCGCACCTGAAGTGTGCCTTGCCATGAGTTAGTCAAGGGGTACAAGAGTGATCCGGGAATGGATCACATGACAGTGGTCGAACTTATCCTTAGTGACTAGTGGACTAAGGAATTTTCTCGATTATGTAGGTGGTAAAAGAGTTCGTCGCAAAGGGTTACGTCGATGCAAACTTTGACACTAATCCGGATGACTCTGAGGAGTAAACCGGATTCGTATAGTAGAGACGTTATTTGGAATAGCTCCAAGTAGCGCGTGGTAGCTACATCTACAAGATGACATAGAGATTTGTAAAGCACACATAGATCTTAAAGGTTCAGACACATTGACTAATAAACCTCTTTCGCAAGCGAGATATGAACAAACCCCATGGGTGTTGGATTCATTACAATCACGTAGTCATGTGAACTAGATTATTGACTCTAGTGCAAGTGGGAGACTGTTGGAAATATGCCCTAGAGGCAATAATAAAATGGTTATTATTGTATTTCCTTGTTCATGCTATAATTGTATTAACCGGAAACCATAATACATGTGTGAATACATAGACCACAACATGTCCCTAGTAAGCCTCTAGTTGACTAGCTCGTTGATCAATAGATGGTCATAGTTTCCTGACCATGGACATTGGATGTCATTGATAACGGGATCACATCATTAGGAGAATGATGTGATGGACAAGACCCAATCCTAAGCCTATTAACCGGAGGTCCAACCCAAAATTGCTGTTTTTGCCTGTTTTAGGGTTTCGAAGAAAAGGAATATCAAACGGAGTCCAAACGGAATGAAACCTTCGGGAACGTGATTTTCTCGATGAACAAGACTCGGGAGACTTGGACCCTACGTCAAGAAAGAAAAGAGGAGGCCACGAGGTAGGGGGGCGCCTACCCCCCCAGGCGCGCCCTCCACCCTCGTGGCCCCCCCTGTTGCTCCACCGACGTACTCCTCCCTCCTATATATACCTATGTACCCCCAAACGATCAGATACGGAGCCAAAGCCCTAATTCCACCGCCGCAACTTTCTGTATCCACGAGATCCCATCTTGGGGCCTGTAACGGAGCTCCGCCGGTGGGGGCATCGATCACGAAGGGCTTCTACATCAACACCATAGCCCCTCCGATGAAGTGTGAGTAGTTTACCTCAGACCTACGGGTCCATAGTTAGTAGCTAGATGGCTTCTTCTCTCTTTTTGGATCTCAATACAATGTTCTCCCCCTCTCTTGTGGAGATCTATTCGATGTAATCTTCTTTTTGCGGTGTGTTTGTTGAGACCGATGAATTGTGGGTTTATGATCAAGTCTATTTATGAACAATATTTGAATCTTCTCTGAATTCTTTTATGTATGATTGGTTATCTTTGCAGGTCTCTTTGAATTATCAGTTTGGTTTGGCCTACTAGATTGATCTTTCTTGCAATGGGAGAAGTGCTTAGCTTTGGGTTCAATCTTGCGGTGTCCTTTCCTAGTGATAGTAGGGGCAGCAAGGCACATATTTTATTGTTGCCATCGAGGATAACAAGATGGGGTTTTCTTCATATTGCATGAGTCTATCCCTCTACATCATGTCATCTTGCTTAAGGCGTTACTCTGTTTTTAACTTAATACTCTAGATGCATGATGGATAGCGGTCGATGAGTGGAGTAATAGTAGTAGATGCAGGCAGGAGTCGGTCTACTTGTCTCGGACGTGATGCCTATATACATGATCATACCTAGATATTCTCATAACTATGCTCAATTCTGTCAATTGCTCAACAATAATTTGTTCACCCACTGTAGAATACTTATGCTCTCGAGAGAAGCCACTAGTGACACTTATGGCCCCCGGGTCTATCTTCATCATATTAATCTCCTACTACTTAGTTATTTCCTTTGCTATTTACTTTGCCTTTATTTTACTTTTCATCTTTATCACAAAAATACCAAAAATATTATCTTATCATATCTATCAGATCTCACTCTCGTAAGTGGCCTTATAGGGATTGACAACCCCTATTTGTGTTGGTTGCGAGGATTTATTTGTTTTGTGCAGGTACGAGGGACTCGCGCGTAGCCTCCTACTAGATTGATACCTTGGTTCTCAAAAACTGAGGGAAATACTTACACTACTTTGTTGCATCATCCCTTCCTCTTCGGGGAAAACCAACGCAGTGCTCAAGAGGTAGCAAGAAGGATTTCTGGCGCCGTTGCCGGGGAGGTCTACGCAAAAGTCAACATACCAAGTACCCATCACATACCCTTATCTCCCGCATTACATTATTTGCCATTTGCCTCTCATTTTCCTCTCCCCCACTTCACCCTTGCCGTTTTATTTGCCCTCTCTCTCTCTCTATCCTCCCTCTCTTTCTCTATTTGCCTCTTTTTGCCCGCTTGCTTTTTGTTTGCTTGTGTGTTAGTTTACTTGCTTGTCACGATGGCTCAAGATAATACTAAATTGTGTGACTTCATCAATACCAACAACAATGATTTTATTAGCACTCCGATTGCTCCTCTTACCGATGCTGAATCTTGTGAAATTAATGCTGCTTTGCTGAATCTTGTCATGAAAGATCCGTTTTTCCGGCCTTCCTAGTGAAGATGCCGCTACCCATCTAAATAGCTTTGTTGATTTGTGTGACATGCAAAAGAAAAATGTGGATAATGACATTGTTAAATTGAAGCTATTTCCTTTTTTGCTTAGAGATCGTGCTAAAGCTTGGTTTTCGTCTTTGCCTAAAAATAGTATTGATTCATGGAATAAGTGCAAAGATGCTTTTATCTCTAAGTATTTTCCTCCCGCTAAGATCATCTCTCTTAGAAACGATATTATGAATTTTAAGCAACTTGATCATGAACATGTTGCACAAGCTTGGGAGAGAATGAAATTAATGATACATAATTGCCCTACTCATGGTTTAAATTTGTGGATGATTGTTCAGAATTTTTATGCCGGATTGAATTTTGCTTCTAGAAATCTTTTAGATTCGGCTGCGGGAGTCACTTTTATGGAAATCACTTTAGGAGAAGCTACTAAACTCCTAGATAATATTATGGTTAATTATTCTCAATGGCATACTAAAAGATCTACTAATAAAAAGGTGCATGCGATAGAAGAAATTAATGTTTTGAGTGGAAAGATGGATGAACTTATGAAATTATTTGCTAATAAGAGTGTTTCTTCTGATCCTGATGATATGCCCTTGTCTACTTTGATTGAGAATAATAATGAATCTATGTATGTGAATTTTATTGGTAAGAACAATTTTGGTAACAATGCGTATAGAGGAAATTTCAACCCTAGGACTTATCCTAGTAAGCCCTCTAATAATTATGGTAATTCCTACAACAATTATTATGGAAATTATAATAAGAATTTTAATGCTTTGATTGAAGAAAAAATGCTTAAGATTGATGACTTGGCTAGGAATGTTGATAGAATTTCTCTTGATGTTGATTTTTTGAAACTTAGATCTATTCCACCTAAGCATGATATCAATGAGTCTCTCAAAGCCATGAGAATTTCCATTGATGTGTGCAAAGAAAGAACCGCTAGGATGCGTGCTAAGAAAGATGCATTTATAAGAGCGTGTTCTTCTAGTTCCTATGAAAATAAAGATGAAGATCTAAAAGTTATTGATGTGTCCCCTATTAAATCTTTGTTTTGCAATATGAATCTTGATAATGATGGGACTGAATATGGTCCACCTTTACCTAGAAGGCGTTCCAAGAATTCGGAATTTGCTGATCTTGATGTTAAATTTGATAAAAGTGGGATTAAAGAAATTAAAACCCTAGATGTTGCTAAACCCACTATTATGGATTTCAAGGAATTTAACTTTGAAAATTGCTCTTTGATTGATTGTATTTCCTTGTTGCAATCCGTGCTAAATTCTCCTCATGCTTATAGTCAAAATAAAGCGTTTACTAAACATATCGTTGATGCCTTGATGCAATCTTATGAAGAAAAACTTGAATCGGAAGTTTCTATCCCTCGAAAACTTTATGATGAGTGGGAACAAACTATTAGAATTAAAATTAAAAATCATGAATGCTATGCTTTATGTGATTTGGGTGCTAGTGTTTCCACGATTCCAAAGACTTTGTGTGATTTGTTAGGTTTCCGTGATTTTGATGATTGCTCTCTAAACTTGCACCTTGCGGATTCCACTATTAAGAAAGCTATGGGAAGAATTAACGATGTTCTTATTGTTGCAAATAGGAATTATGTGCCCGTAGATTTTATTGTTCTTGACATAGATTGCAATCCTTCATGTCCTATTATTCTTGGTAGACCTTTCCTTAGAACGATTGGTGCAATTATTGATATGAAGGAAGGAAATATTAGATTCCAATTTCCATTAAGGAAAGGAATGTAACACTTTCCTAGAAAGAAAATTAAATTACCTTATGAATCTATTATGAGAGCCACTTATGGATTGCCTACCAAAGATGGCAATACCTAGATCTATTCTTGCTTGTTATGCCTAGCTAGGGGCGTTAAACGATAACGCTTGTTGGGAGGCAACCCAATTTTATTTTTATTACTTTCTTTTTTCTCCTGTTTAGTAATAAATAATTTATCTAGCCTCTGTTTTGGTTGTGTTTTTTGTGTTTCATTAGTGTTTGTGCCAAGTAGAACCGTTGGGAAGACTTGGGGAAAGTCTTGTTGAACTTGCTGTAAAAAACAGAAACTTTAGCGCTCACGAGAACTGCTGTAATTTTTATTTGGAAAGTGCTATTTAGTTAATTCTTTTTGAAGATTATTAATAGATAAATTCCTCACATCCAGAAATTTATTTTAGAATTTTTGGGGTTCCAGATCTTGCGCTAGCTACAGATTAGTACAGACTGTTCTGTTTTTGACACATTCTGTTTTTCGTGTGTTGTTTGCTTATTTTATGAATCTATGGCTAGTAAAATAGTTTATAAACCATAGAGAAGTTGGAATACAGTAGGTATAACACCAATATAAATAAAGAATGAGTTCATTACAGTACCTTGAAGTGTTCTTTTATTTTCTTTCGCTAACGGAGCTCACGAGAATTTCTACTTTAAGTTTTGTGTTGTGAAGTTTTCAAGTTTTGGGTAAAGATTTGATGGATTATAGAACAAGGAGTGGCAAGAGCCTAAGCTTGGGGATGCCCATGTCACCCCCAAGATAATCTAAGGACACCTAAAAGCCAAAGCTTGGGGATGCCCCGGAAGGCATCCCCTCTTTCGTCTACTTCTATCAGTAACTTTACTTGGAGCTATATTTTTTTCGCCACATGATATGTGTTTTACTTGGAGCATCTTGTATGATTTGAGTCTTTGCTTGTTAGTACCACAATCATCCTTGCTGTACACACCTTTTGAGAGAGCCATACATGATTTGGAATTTGTTAGAATACTCTATGTGCTTCGCTTATATATTTTGAGTTATATAGTTTTGCTCTACTACTTCACTTATATCTTTTAGAGCACGGTGGTGGATTTTTTATAGAAACTATTGATATCTCATGCTTAACTTAGATTATTTTGAGTTTCTTAATAGCATGGTAATTTGCTTAAAATCCTAATATGCTAGGTGTTCAAGATTAGTAAAACTTTCTTAAGAGTGTTTTGAATACTAAGAGAAGTTTGACGCTTGATGATTGTTTTGAGATATGGAGGTAATAATATCAAAGTTGTGCTAGTTGAGTAGTTGTGAAATTGAGAAATACTTGTGTTGAAGTTTGCAAGTCCCGTAGCATGCACGTATGGTAAATGTTATGCAACAAATTTGAAACATGAGGTGTTATTTGATTGTCTTCCTTATGAGTGGCGGTCGGGGACGAGCGATGGTCTTTTCCTACCAATCTATCCCCCTAGGAGCATGCGCGTAGTACCGAGGTTTTTGATGACTTGTAGATTTTTGCAATAAGTATGTGAGTTCTTTATGACTAATGATGAGTCCATGGATTATACGCACTCTCACCCTTCCATCCTTGCTAGCCTCTTCAGTACCGTGCATTGCCCTTTCTCACATTGAGAGTTGGCGCAAACTTCGCCGGTGCATCCAAACCTCGTGATACGATACACTCTTTCACACATAAACCGCCTTATATATTCCTCAAAACAGCCACCATACCTACCTATTATGGCATTTCCATAGCCATTCCGAGATATATTGCCATGCAACTTTCCATCATTCCGTTCATCATGACACATTCATTATTGTCATATTGCTTAGCATGATCATGTAGTTGGCATAGTATTTGTGGCAAAGCCACCATTCATAATTCTTTCATACATGTCACTCTTGGTCCATTAAATATCCTGGTACACCGCCGGAGGCATTCATATAGGATCATCTTTTGTTCTAGTATCGAGTTGTAATCATTGAGTTGTAAATAAATAGAAGTGTGATGATCATCTTTTTCTAGAGCATTGTCCCAAGTGAGGAATAAAAAAAAGAGAAGGCCCAAAAAATAAAAAGAGAAAAAAAATGAGAGAAAAATAGAGAAGGGACAATGTTACTATCCTTTGCCACACTTGTGCTTCAAAGTAGCACCTTAATCTTCATGTTAGAGAGTCTCTTGTTTTGTCACTTTCATATACTAGTGGGAATTTTTCATTATAGAACTTGGCTTGTATATTCCAACAATGGGCCTCCTCAAGTGCCCTAGGTCTTTGTGAGCAAGCAAGTTGGATGCACACCCCCTACTTTCTATTGTTGAGCTTTCATACATTTATAGCTCTAGTTCATCCGTTGCATGGCAATCCCTACTCCTTGCATTAACATCAATCGGTGGGCATCTCCATAGCCCATTGATTAGCCTCGTTGATGTGAGACTTTATCCTTTTTTGTCTTCTCCACATAACCCCCTCATTATATTCTATTCCACCCATAGTGCTATGTCCATGGCTCGCGCTCATATATTGCGTGAAAGTTTATAGGTTTGAGATTACTAAAGTATGAAACAATTGCTTGGCTTGTCATCGGGGTTGTGCATGATGAGAGCATTCTTGTGTGATGAAAATGAAACATGACTAAACCATATGATTTTGTAGGGATGAACTTTCTTTGGCCATGTTATTTTGAGAAGACATAATTGCTTAGTTAGTATGCTTGAAGTATTATTATTTTTATGTCAATATGAACTTTTGTCTTGAATCTTTCGGATCTGAATATTCATACCACAATTGAGAAGAATTACATTAAAATTATGCCAAGTAGCACTCCGCATCAAAAATTCTGTTTTTATCATTTACCTACTCAAGGACGAGCAGGAATTAATTTTGGGGATGCTTGATACGTCTCCAACGTATCTATAATTTTTGATTGCTCCATGCTATATTATCTACTGTTTTGGACATTATTGGGCTTTATTATCCACTTTTATATTATTTTTTGGGACTAACCTATTAACCGGAGGTCCAACCCAAAATTGCTGTTTTTGCCTGTTTTAGGGTTTCGAAGAAAAGGAATATCAAACAGAGTCCAAACGGAATGAAACCTTCGGGAACGTGATTTTCTCGACGAACAAGACCCGGGAGACTTGGACCCTACGTCAAGAAAGAAAAGAGGAGGCCACGAGGTAGGGGGGCGCCTACCCCCCCAGGCGCGCCCTCCACCCTCGTGGGCCCCCTGTTGCTCCACCGGCGTACTCCTCCCTCCTATATATACCTATGTACCCCCAAACGATCAGATACGGATCCAAATCCCTAATTCCACCGCCGCAACTTTCTGTATCCACGAGATCCCATCTTGGGGCCTGTTCCGGAGCTCCGCCGGTGGGGGCATCGATCACGAAGGGCTTCTACATCAACACCATAGCCCCTCCGATGAAGTGTGAGTAGTTTACCTCAGACCTACGGGTCCATAGTTAGTAGCTAGATGGCTTCTTCTCTCTTTTTGGATCTCAATACAATGTTCTCCCCCTCTCTTGTGGAGATCTATTCGATGTAATCTTCTTTTTGCGGTGTGTTTGTTGAGACCGATGAATTGTGGGTTTATGATCAAGTCTATTTATGAACAATATTTGAATCTTCTCTGAATTCTTTTATGTATGATTGGTTATCTTTGCAGGTCTCTTTGAATTATCAGTTTGGTTTGGCCTACTAGATTGATCTTTCTTGCAATGGGAGAAGTGCTTAGCTTTGGGTTCAATCTTGCGGTGTCCTTTCCTAGTGATAGTAGGGGCAGCAAGGCACATATTTTATTGTTGCCATCGAGGATAACAAGATGGGGTTTTCTTCATATTGCATGAGTCTATCCCTCTACATCATGTCATCTTGCTTAAGGCGTTACTCTGTTTTTAACTTAATACTCTAGATGCATGCTGGAT